>NC_039283.1:16062344-16124095 GCF_003368295.1 Carassius auratus
AAACCCTAATCCTAACCCTAACCGTATAGTAAGTACACATAGTTCATTATATATCTCAGTACTTAAATGCATAATTACACTGTAACAAGGACACCTTTAAATAAAGTGTAGCCCCCTTTAAATATTAATGCTACTGTAATATTGTTTCTCTGTTCATCTTGTAGCTGGGCTGATTGTTTCATGCATTGTAGTGGATTTTTTTCTTATTCTTTTTCTTCTTAGTGCAAGCTGCAAGGTACTATGCAGGTAATATTGTAAAAAAAAAAATAATAATAATTAAACTCAATTAAATATTTAATATTTACATATATATTTTTATTTTTTTTTATTAAAAGTATTTTTATTTATTTTATTGCTGAATAGTCTCCCTGTCATCTCTGTCCTTTGCCTACATTATCCCTTACTTATATGTCTATTCCAAAATCATGTCCCTCACAAATATAGTTTGACCCGTTTGTCTGTTCTGTCTGTATTGTTGTGATGTTGCGGTGTGGATCTTTAACAGGGTTTCTTTATAAAGGCTTATCTTCTATCCCCGTCCCTCCATATGTCTTGCTCTCTCTCCTCCAGTCCTGGTGTGGCATGATGGAGGGATTTTTAAGGAGATTTTTTTCCCGTGTTCATTGGACATTGATGAGCTCCTCTGTCTGTTGCTGCTGGCCTGTCATAGCCTCAACACTGCTTATAGCAAAATCAATCGGTCTCAGTCACAGAGGGCGAAAGAGACGAGGGCGTTAGCTGGCGCTCCGTACGCACACACACGAACACATACCCAAAGTTTATAGCCAACAAACACACATTTAGTTCAACTCCTGCCCTCCCTCACATCTCGAAGAGGAGAAGATGGGATGAAGAGAAAACGCATGAGAGGAAAGGATGACAGAGGAAGAGAGCGAGCTAGAGCGAGGGACAGATAGCAGCATTAAAATTCATGGCTTTTTTTACCCTCTGTGCTGAAAAATCAATAGTGTTTACTATGAATGAGAGGAGCGCAGGACAGCAGAGCTGGGGGCAGAGACGGGGGTGAGAGGGAATGGGGAGCTGGGGGGGGGGGGTTGACTTCATTACTGGAGGCAGAGGCATTAGAGGTCAAGGTTAAAGACTCAGCCTAGCGGGTAGAAGGTGGGGTAGTCTACCATTACTTACAATGCTGCAATAGTATCCTGGAGTCAGATACAACAGCCCTATCAGTATAAATGAGAACATGTTGGTTTGGGATTCTCTATCTCATGCACCCACCACATTCGCTTGTGCTCGTGTGGATAAGCATCTGTAAATTCACATTTGGATGGTCCTGGAACTAGTTGGATGTTTTGTAACCAGCTCTGTTGCAGCTGATAGCGGCATCTGGCACTTTTGTATGTTTTAACGAACCTTAACAGCTCGTACGATGTGGAACACCCTGAAAGTTAAGGGGAAAAGTCACAAACCCTCCATTAAAGAGCCTGGAACAGGCTGATTCTTCTTCAGCCTCAAGTTTTTGACGATACTTAAATTGATTTAAATCATTTTAATTTCAGTTTAAAGGAATATTTGGGGTTCAATACAAGTTAAGATCAAATAAAAGCACTTTTAATATTAATTAATCAATTATTTCAGTTTATGCAAAGCTTAGGTATCTGGATTACAGCGTGGCATGTTCAATGGAAATTTTGGGGCTTATCCGTAACATTAAAATACAGCACTTTACAGCCTGGAGACAAAATGATTTTAGTGTGAAAAATCACTTGCTTATATTTTCTGTTGTCCAGTTTTATAACTTACTGATTTATTTCATTTTATTTTTCAATCAAAATTATGCCACAAATATTGTCCATCCAGCTCAATAGTATAGTTCATTAAAATTCTGTCACCCCTTTTTTTTTTATCTCTATGACTTGCTTTCTTCGTGGAAGAAGATATTTTGGTAACCAAACAGTCCCGTTTTCGCATTGACTTCCATTCAATGGACAAAAAGAGTTAGTCAATGGGGACCAAAATTCAAAATCTAAAAATAAAATATCACAAAATATCAAAGAATCTTTTATGGTCCCCAGATGAAAGAAAGTCATCCAGGATTGAAATGATATGAGGGTAAGTGATGACAGAATCAATCCCTTTATGTGTACTGAACCCAGTAATACTTGAAGTAAAAGTGAAGGCAGTGGGTTATTTTCTGGACTGGAGGTGAGATGGTTACTGGGGTCTGCTAGATCTATTGGCCTGGCAAGTCCCCACCCCTTCATTTTTCTCCTTTGGAGGGAGAGTATGGTTTCATGGTGATGTATACGGTATTCAAGTAGCCTGATATTTATGGATACTCATGAATGATGTAACAGGAGATGCTTGTCTCAGGCCGTGTGGATGTGGCTGTGGGAGTATATGGAATATAAATGGAAATGTGAACTTTTACATCAGCATAAATTTACATTAAAGCCATTTGATCGGTGTACATCGCAGTGAATAATTTCCTCTTTAAAGGCTGGCAAATGAAATATTTTTTCTGAGATATTAATCCGCTTTCACATTAGTTTGATAGTGTGTAGTTTTATGGATTAATATAAAAGACATTCAAAGGCCCGCGGCTCATTTCTTTCATTCTTTTGTATTAGTAAGTGGTAAGACTGATGTGTAGAACAGGTGAACAGGCACACATGGCTGCTCTGCAAGCTTTGACTCATGCCTCCGCTGCACTCTTAAATAACATAATAAAACCTTGCTTCCAGAATGTCATAATATCTCATTTGCTTACCTTAGTTTGCTAGAAAACTGTATTTAATATGACCTATGTGATGTTTCTAATCAAGTTCATGAGTTACTATATTATCTGCTTTTATGCCTCTCTTTCTCTCACTCTCGGCAGCACAGGATGCTTTCTTATTCTCTTTTATTTCTTCCATCTTTTTCACATTCTCTCTCTCCCTCCCTCTTTCTTTCTTAGTCGTCTGTTCCCTTAGCGACCGTTTCCAAGGCACCCACTCCCAAGGGCTGGGGGAGGGGTCTTGTGATGTCATGCATGCATAACTATACACCTGAATTGTTTTTTTTTTATCTTTCTGCAGGACTCTCTTCATTTTTTTTTTCTTCAAAGCGTTTGTATTTCAGGCTCTTGACTCTTTAAACACTTCTGTTGTTGTATGTATTGCCTCTAGTTATAAATTCCTTACCCAGACTGCAACATGATTATTTGACTGTGTGTTTGTGTGAGGTTGATACATGTAAATAAGTATTTACTCTGGTACATTATAATGCACACAGACTCTTTGTCCTTGCCATACCCGTTGAGGTCTGATTCATATTAAACAGGCCTTTTATCGGTGTGGACACTATCATGTGTGTGTGTGTGTGTGTGTGTGTGTGTGTGTGTGTGCTCTTGTTTTTGTGACATATCAGGACTCAACTCTGTATGATGACATGGGTATGACACAGGTATTGCAAGGAGAGGGTGACTTATGAGGACATAACCCATGTCCCCATTTTTCAAAACACTTATAAATCATACAGAATGAGTTTTTTGAGAAAGTAAAAATGCACAAAGTTTCCTGTGAGGGTTAGGGTTAGTGTATACACACACACACACACACATTATTTAGATTGCAAAACAAAAACAGCATATGCATGGATATGAAATAATAATTAGGTAGCTTTGTTGATTATTGCACTGTTTTTGTGCATGATGTCTGTATTGCTCATTTTTAAACATCAATGTTTCTAATGCATTTACCGAATATGTAAATGTTCATTTAATTCTATATGGTCCTACCTGAAATGCTCTCGTTGTTAAAAACTTTGGTTTTAAAACTCCAGCGGAAGTGCACTAATACATGCTTTTTGGACAATGTTACATTACTAAGCAACAATTGAGTCAGAGGATGTAATGAATGTTGTGTTGTTCCTGGTGTTAGCTGGTGAGGGTCACGGTTACTAGGCAACGGCCAGCTCAGTCTGTAGATATGCATTCAGCTACTAATGGGAGCAGAAAAAGGGAGTGTGTGTTGGGGGTCAAGTTTGACTGAAAGGGGATTAATATTTTGAGAAGGGGCAAGCCGTCGCCCTGTCTCCACTGCTTGTGTCTACACAGTTGACTTGTTGTTAGTCCTCTTTGAAGCTTTTGTTGTGGTGTTTCATGCGTTTCCAAGGGAGAGAGGTGGTCTCGGCTACAAAGTGGCCAGCATATATTCAAACTCAACTCACATGAGCAGTCTGTAAAAGTAGAAGTTCATAATAAAAATCCATTCGTTTTTTGAGTGGCCATGAGTGGCAATGCCTTCCCACTTTATTCCCTATTGCCAATATTAATAATTTAAGCTCATTTTGTAGCTGTAAAATGTGTTAGGGTAGTGCTATATTTTTGTTTAGTGTATAAGGGCATGCTAAACACCATGCCAATCAAAAAAGCATCTGTACTTGATAGCTAAATGTAAACTTTTGAAACCTGCTGGACACTTGCAATAATTCTGAATTCAATATCTAGATTTTTAAACAATGCATAGATATTTTAGATCTTTTGATGTCATTGCATTACCTACCTTACTATTGTTCTTCTTTCCACCCTTGATTTTGTCTCTATCTCGTTCCCACCCTATTGACCCTCTTTCACCAAACAATCCCCTCTCTCTTTCTCTCTCTCTCTATTGATCGAAACATAGTGAGCTCTGTTCTTCACTGTGCTGCCTCCCTTTAATCAATACAGATAATTGTCTACTCTCTCTCTTTGCCGAATACTCTCTCTCTCTTACTCTTTCTCTATCAGTGAACCCCCTAACCACCCTAAGTCTGGGAATCCCCCCGTCTTAATGACCAGAGGTAACCTGTTCTCTCTGTCTCTCTCTCTCTTTCCATCGATTGGCGTGGGAGCGATTGACTCACGTGTGTAAACATCGTGTATGATTGTGCTTGGTCAAAGTCTCTTCAACTAATCCCATGTGGTTATGATGGAGACAGACTTTTCAATGTTTGTCAGGTGAAGAACTAATCAGATTCTATTGGGAGGTTACAACATACCTTACAATACTCTGTGACTAGAAGAAATGAGATATCTAATGATACTATGATCATGCTGTTGCGAATAAACATATTTTCATATTATATCGTTTTTTTATGGGTAGAGATGATTAAGGTAAATCTTGAGGAGACTGGGATCCGGACATGTTGCAGGCCAGATCTGAATCTGAATTTCCCACATGAGCACTAAGGCTCAAACTTGAGCAGTCGCTCTGATCATGAATATTATATATATTATAACTCCCCAAAGTCAAAGTTTAGTCTCTGCAGCTCAGGCTTATTCTGTAATAGAGTATTAATATTAATTGTATATGTGTGGTTTTGGATAGCCGGGGAGGCACCAGAAAGTGTTTTCTTCGTGATGACATTTTGTTTGGTTGAACCGTGAGAGAAAGGGCAAGAACGGGTGAATGGTAAAGTGAGATTCTTGCCTTCCAAACTCTGATTTATAAATGAGGAATTCTGTGAAGAGGGAGATTACAGGTGATACAGGCCTCATTCCGGAGTGTGACATCCCAGTGGAATCTGAACACACAAACACAATGGAGAGACGTCTCTTTGGTGTTACACACAATCCACAGGACCAGTATACCGTACAGTCTCTGTTGTGCGTCTTTGTGTTTTTAATGTGCATGTGTGAAGAGCTACATCGTGCTGGACTTAGACATCTCCAATGATTTCATCCTACACATTTTCCTGTTATATTTAAAGTATAGAAGATATGGAATAATAGTGGGGTTGAAGAGTAAGAGGAATGTAGCGCTTCATATATATTCGTAGGCTATTGAAATATTGATGCATTTTCTTTGCTTTGGTGTCTCTGTTGGCTCTTTCTTTATCAGATTATGTCTGCTCTCACGTTTTCTCCTTCTTTCTCAGTCAAGCCTCAAGGATAGAAACCTTCATGGTTATGGTTCATGGATAGAAACCTTCAATAGAAAATAGAGGCAAAGAAAGAGAAAGCGGAGGGGTAGGGTGGGGTTGTTCTCTCAGGGAGCGGTCGTTGAGAAAGTGCCTCTAATGGGCGTCTGTGAGCTCCCCCCTGCCTTGGGCCCCGATCGATACCGACTCAGAGCAATAAAGCTTTCCCCTGTCATCTCCACAGAATACAAAGCAGTATGGAGAGAGAGAGAGAGAGAGAGAGAGAGAGAGAGAGAGAGAGCGATAGGTGAAAAGCTGTTCCGCTAGCCAGACCGATTTCCTACACCCCCCCCCAACCTATCTACCTCCATCTAACAGCAGTAGAGCCCGACCCCCTCTCGTTCTTTCTCTCCATCTCATAGTCCACCTCTTCTTTCCCCAAATGTAGCTCTGAGGCTCTGAGGGGGTTTTGATATCTCCTAGTGGTCGGGAGAAGAGAAATAAATAATGGCAGAAGAAACTCTTATTTTAGTTATTATTATCTTAAACACAGAGACAAGGATGGATAGAGAGAGACGACCAAGTGGGGCATAAAATTGGAAAGGAAATTAAACAATAGAAGAAGTTAAAAAAGGAAATGGATGGATGAAGAGGGAATGAAATGATACAAAAAGGTGGGGGGGGGGGTGAAGGAGAAGGGGATTATGGGAGAGAGAAAGATGGATGTTGTGATAAAGATGGAGGGTGAGTGGCAATATTGATGAGTAAGAATGACAGATAGGAGAAAATATGAAGGGAAAAAACTGCACGGGGAAAGGTCAAAGGTCAAAGGTCACATTATTCCTGAAATTATTCCTGTAAGCCAGTGATATTTAATCATAACTACGATACCATAACTATCTGAACTATCAGAAAAGACAGAAACATGTTTCTGTGTGAGGAGGACAGAGGATATCAAATAAGAATTTGTAAAATTAAATATTAAAAATCAACTAGTGTTTGACTAGCTTAGTGTAGGTTCACACTATCAGATATAAGACAGATTCTTGAGTTTAAAAACAATCAGCAGCACTACAAAATATTAAATGAAACTTGACATGCATTAAATAAAACTTTTCAAAAATCTAATATAAGAGAAAACCTAGGTAAACTAGTCGGCCTCAGACTAGTTGGCCATCATGATCCATCCTTCATCTCAAACCAGACGGTTCCTGGTGAAAGTGACAGTGTCGGTGTGAACAGGTCCGTGTTTGTCCTCCTTTAGCGAGCGCTTGTGCTTTTTCTGTGACAGCTCTAGAGTCGCTCTCATTACACTGCTGTCAGCCTAATAACATCTCTTCCTCATCTCTCAAAAACAACACTTTCTGTGTGTATGTGTGTCTCATCTCTTTTGTTGTACCCTCACCCCTCCATCCTCCCCAATTCAGCATCTCATTTCTTCTTTTATTGGAAAAAGATGGGATGAATCCTTCATCTTCTCTGTTGTAATGCTCTTGTGTTATTATTCTGCAGCAGGGCTGGGCGAATTACCTATTTTTAGGTAATTCTCAGGCTTATGACGTTATTTTATATATATCTTGATTTTTATGTATTTTTTTCCGAAATGGGTGTTTTTATCAATCTGAGGAACCTTAGTTTGACCAAGAAGTCACTGTAGCCAATTAGATCCAAAATATTTAGTGTGTAAAGTAAAAAGTTAACATAATGAATTATGCATACAAAATGTAATGCATACCAAAAATTGCACAAATGAATCAGTAAACCAGGGTTTTGAACAAAGCATCATTGTTTTATTTAAACTGATGAAAAAGTTTAAAACAGTTTGATTCAATATTGCACAAAAAACATTTCAGTGTGTAGTCATTTGTAGCGACCAAGAGTGTCGGATTGGTGGCACTTTTTCAGTTTACAAACATTTCTTTCTACTTTCTAATCTTATCATCCCAGTTTTTCATTTATTTTCTCATCTCTCTTCATCTCCCCCTTTCCTTTTCTTTTCCAGAGAGATTTTACTATCAATTCTCCCTCTGTGCACTTCTCTTTCAAGTGGCCTGACTTTCCCCTACATCCGCATTCTTCCCTGTTCAGCTTTATGAATTCCTCTCGGCTCCCCTTATTTCCCCTTCTACCTTTCTACACAGTAATAATGCTACTGATAGAAAGAGGCCCAAGTGTGTGTGTGTGTGTGTGTGTGTGTGTGTGTGTGATTACTGTCGTGTCGAGAGTCAGAGGAATCGATCGATGCAGAAAAATGAGGATCTGTGCCAAAAACAATAACCACCTATTCCCCAGACACACACACTTTCTCACACACAGCTGCGTTCACACACACCTTTATACACCAAAAAATATTAAGCATACACACATTCATTCAGGGGAAACGACACAAAACCCTCACATTACAGGATGAAATGCTCCATTTCAGATAGGAAACTTATCAGCACAAGAGATGCTCTCCATTTACCATTTCACTGTCTGTCACAGGGGTAAAAACATACACATAAGCACAGACAAACACACACACACACACAAGAGAGACCTTTCACTGCTGTTGCCTGGCAACGCAGGCCATTGACCAATCACAGTGCGGAGCGCTGTCCGCTGATGTCACAGCATCTGCTGACCAGCAGGGAAAAAATGGAAGAAATGTCTGGAAACAGTTTAAAAAGAGCATTTTCATCATTACATTACGGGACGTGCTGATAGTTTAACAGCTGGAGGAGAGCTTGGCAAGCGTAGAGAATGGACATGTGTGTTTATGGAGGTGAGGAGGTGGATGCCTCAGCCTGGAATGAAGGATGGAAAGTAACTTGATCAGCATTAAAGACTAAATGTGATTGCATCTGCAGTGTGAAGTGTGTTCACTGTGTGAAATAGTTAGTATCTAATCATTCACACACATATGCACTCGGTGTCAGCTGAAAGATTGATGGCTCTCTTGAGGCCTGTAGTTCACGCTCTGAAACAGACAGCTGATCAGATAGACATGGAGAGAAGGAGAGCGAGAGGAACATACTCGATTTGAAAGATAATAGAGGCATAAGGGCTGGTGGATCACGAGATGTTCCTGTTTGTTCCACGACTGCATCAGGCTGCAGGTCATCACACATGTTTAAAATGTTGTTTGCATTTGTTACGAGGAAGCACTGTTTCCATGCAAATCATAGGATAAGTGTCTGGCCAAATGGCCTGAGACCCCTGTGACATATGCAGACGTGTCTGTGGAGTGTGACCTCTGGGGTCATGAATTTGAACCCCAGCAGCTGCACAGCATACAGACAGGCTGTCGATGACCGTGAACCTGGCGCTCTGCTCTCTTTGTTTGTCTGTTGACTTGTATGAGATGCTATAGGAAGAAACTATGAATAAATAGAACAGTTAGAAAATTGAGCTGTCATATTGGCCTGTAAAGGCAGCTGTCTTTTGTTAGATTTGTGTTTGCGTTTGTCTGTATAGATAAATACAGATTAATACAGACTAATAACTAGACGATATTTAAACATTCATTTTATGTTAGCATGAGCAGTAAAGTTGAAATGGAGTGCTCGGAAATAAGATTGATCAATCAGGAAATAGGAGAGAAACTCTTCATCAGAAGTGGAGCGATGGCGCCTCCTAGTGTTAAACATGATGTACTTCGACTTCACCTTGACTCTAAATCACCTCAGCAGGCTGTTTCTAAAATCCGCCTTAGTAACTATCCATTACATCTAGTTCCTTCTAAACATTTGGTTTGTTTAATACGACAACATTCTCTATTCTCTGATTTCTGCTGTACGCATCTGAATTTCTGTTTACAATCATAGACTGACTAATGATGCTAAAAATTCTGCTTTGAAATCACAGCAATACAGCTTAAAATATATTCAAATATTGAAAGCTGTTATTTTAAATAGTAAAAATCTTTCACAATATTACTGATTTGCAGTTAAAAAGTACTTTTCAAAAACTTTTGACTGGTAGTGTATATATATATATATATATATATATATGTGTGTGTGTGTGTGTGGGCATGTTTTTGTGACATATCAGGACACAACTCTGTATAATGACATGGGTATGACACAGGTGTTACAAGGAGAGGGTGACTTTTGAGGACATAACCCATGTCCTCATTTTTCAATCATACAGAATCAGGTTTTTCTGAGAAAGTAAAAATGCACAAAGTTTCCTGTGAGGGTTAGGTTTAGGGGTAGGGTTAGTGAAGGGCGATGGAATGTACAGTTTCTACATTATAAAAACCATTACGCCTATGGGATGTCCCCACTTTTCACAAAAACAAACATGAGTGTGTGTGTGTGTGTTCAGATGGAATGCACACATCATCATCTAAAACTCTGATCCTAAATATACAGTATCATATTGAGTATATGTATGCTAGGAAATCTTTTTTTGTTATATATCATTTTAAGATTATCATATTAACCTTAATCTTTTATATTAATAGTATATCTGTAAATAATATTCAGATTATTGATAATTTAATTATTGATTAAATTTTCTTGAATCATTTTAAATTTATGAAGATGCAAATACTAGTGAAAACTATATTACAGGATACCCTGAGAAATAAAGGTACAACGGCTTTTGTACCTTCATTTCTGGGAGTAATACAGCACCATTCAAATGTTTCTTAAGAGTTTAAAGAACTTTTGTATAAAAGGCTCATGCATAAATCCTTCAAATAAGTGTAACATACAAATCACTGTATGATTTTCCTTAGAATAATAATATTTTTTTTTTGGGGGGGGGGGGGGGGATTTGAATTGGAGCAAATAGTGAAAAGAAGCCAATAAGGACTTAACACTTCAACACAACACTTCTATCTGTGTTGTTTAATACCTTTTAATTTTACTATTTTTCGAAAATGTGTAAAAAAAAAAACACATTAAGAAAAAAAGTGTATATATATATATATATATATATATATATATATATATATATATATATATATATATATATATATACACACACACAACAATTTGGTGTGTCCACACTGTTGTTAGATGTGGAACATATATTTATTTTCAGTCACTTTGCAGTACAGACTGTAATCCAGCCCTGCTTCCTGCTTTAGACACATTACAGTTTTATATCACAACAACACATACAGCTTGGTTTGCTTTCTCTGCTTTGTTTTGGGCTTGATTCGGGGTGATTCATGCCCCAGTGTGGACGTGTGAGGTTGGAAAAAAGCCGTGTGCGCAAGCGTCCTCATTCTGTATTTTCTGATGGAGGCTTGTGTTGTGACAGATGTGTTGATATACAGTAGCGATACGGCGTGAAACGAGAGAGACGGAGAGTCACTGCAGGACTCGTGAGCTACTCTTTCCAGCAACCCCAGCACTTTCCAGCGGCACAACTCTCCCCCTCTTTTTACCTCTATCACACCATCTGTTTATTCTTTCATCTATCTCTCCTCTCTGCTGCCTTCCCACTCTCAACCTCTTTCCTCCTCTCTCTCTTCACATGACCCCGCTCTTCAGCCCACCGATCAACAGCGCTTAACTTCCTTCTTCGTACGCTCACCATCCTGCTTGTCTTCCTCAGCATTTCCTCCTCCATATGTGACCGACGCATGAATTCGCTCAATGAAATGACCTGTAACAGACTTACAAGTGTAAAATGCAGTCAGAGTTGCATTCTTGTAAATGTGGCATGTCTGTCCTGACCCGCTGCTTTCTTGCTCTCTCGGGGTCAGGAAGTGGGCAAGAGGGGGCAGAGGTGTGGGTGAGTATAGCGTAGAGAGGAGGTGACGGAGGGAGGAGAGAAGGAGGAGTGGAGAGTTCACCCCTCCACTTGTTATCAGTTTGTTCCTCCTTCTTGGCCACACACTGACAGAGTCAGAGACGCGGAGAGAGTGAGACAGAGGAAGAGTGTATTCATGTGTGTGAGAGGAAGAGGACCTCACTGAACGACTGCACATATATTCATCAACATGACAAAGAACGGTCCTGTTGCATCCATGGATTACTCGCATATGTGGTTGCCAGGTATGTGTCTGGAGTACCAGGGAGGTTGCCAGGTTGGTCTCTTCCGAGGTTTATTGATGGATTCATTAGAAATGCAGGGACGTCTGAGGTCATCAGGCCAAGAAGGTTAGTGTGGAGAAACTGAAAGAAAGAGCTATTCAAAGTTACACAAAGGCAGAAATTCCAAAATATGCTTTGTGAATTTCAAAGTGTCTATTTTCTCTAGAGATTTATAGGATTTATGTTATGGCGCTTTGCAAAAGGTTTTTTTTCCCCCCTCAGAACACTATTTAAATTATTTTGTTTAAATTATTTGAATGTTTTTGTTTTTGTTTAATGAGATTTTTTTTTAACTATTACATATTCTAATTTTATTATTTGATTTACTATATTTTGGAGCCGTTGTTTTAGCAGATGCTTTTATCCAAATTGAGGAATATGACAAGCGATTCATCTTATGATTCCACCAAATGTTTGGGGTAAAATCTGGGCCAGTGTAGGACTTTCACATTCATGTACTCATAGTTTAAGATCACTGTCCTGCTGAAGTTCAGCAGACTGAAAAAAATGTTCTTGTAGTATTTCCTTGCGTTTTGCAGCATCTATATTTACCTTAACTTTAATAAGATGCCCAGACTCTGCTGATGAAATGCAAATCCCCAACATGACGCTTCCAACACTTTCTTCACTGAGGCTGTTGGTTATTGAAGTGTGGCCAGTATTAAATTACATTTTCACTAAATATAGACAGTTTTGGCCTATAAATGGTCACACTTTTTACTCATATTATTATAATGATGCTTTTTGGCAGCCCAAGTTTTTGTTGTTGTTGTTGTTTGGAGAAATGGTTTAAATCTTGAATTCTCACCTACTGACCTCTGTGGCTTTTCTCACAAGACTCTTCTGCCACAGTGAAGATGTGAGGTTTAGGGGGATTTTTTTTCTAGGCAATCTTGTGTTTATGTAATTGTAGGATTTGTAATTTAGGAACATGTGAGAACTCATCAATGATCTGTTTTTTTTTTTTTTTTTTTACTAAGCTCTGTATATGAACTGGTGGTCTTGTGATTTCTGATTAATGACAGTATTTTAAAACTAAAAACCTAAAAGCTGTGTTTTTCTCTTCCTAAATTCAGAGAGCTCAGCTTATCTGACTTTTAAGTGGTTCAAAACTACGTCGATTTGTGGTATTATGTGCATAAAGTCTTCTGGTTATTACACTACCGTTGTGTATGTCTAAATTTTTTTGCTGGTTCATCAGCCAAATAAGCACTTTTTAGTATTGAGGAGGTGATCAAATTATATGAAGTGACTGGAAGTGTATAAGGGAGCCTCTGGGAAACCCAGTGTGAAGTTCTTCATGGGGTTTCCCCTGCCCCAGCTCCAAACTGCAACGCTGACCTACAGTGCATCTGTCAGAAAGATCACATGACGGGAACTCTTGCCTTTAATAATGAACATTATTATGTGTATAGTGCACTGTTAATATAGTGTGTGTGTTTGCTATGAGAAGGAGTAAAAATGCTACCTTGAGGAGTGTTGCCTTCACTTGCTGTGTAGATTATAGCTGGTAGAAACCAGCTACAATATTCATAAACACAACTTGCATTATCATGACTGACATTAACTGACCTTTCAAACATTGTAAAATTGCAGTTAAATACAAACTAAAGGAGCTGAGCAAACTGAGAGGTTAATTCATGCTGTGATGTAGACTGAGATCTGAAATTGCCCTGATTTTTGTTTAAAAGAAAGCTCTTCATCTTTACATGTGGCTTCAAAAAGTCAAAATATGTGACTGGTGAGTTAAAATGAGCCTCTGCTAGATTCAGGGAGCCTGTAGCTCATTAAAGACGCAACAGTATAACTTGATGGTAGAAGGACAGAAATCATGGGTCCAGCTCGGAGGAAAAATGTATTTGCTAAATGTAAACTCTTATAAAAGAGGCTGCATGGAACTGCCAAATGGAAAATAAGACAAAATGAGTGGATCTGAGGTTAACATAGAAATAAGAGCCGAAACATGTCCTGCCGAAGGTGTGCAGAAAGTCTCTTTCTCCCTCGGAAATGTGGAGTATTATTATTGTCAGTTAATATTGCAATGCAATAATTTAGCTCGGAAATCATTTCCATGATGTGCAGGCGGTGTAAAGCATATCTATTTCAGATTTTAAAAAAGAAAAGAGATCTTTGTAATACAGAAGTTATGAAATAGAGAAGTTCAAAATAAATAAGAAAGAGAACTGTGTGCGTCAGCTACTGTATAAGGACTTTACATTATATAGCAGCACTTACATTTAAGCATGCCCGCATGTGTGTGTGCGTGCATGTGAATGTGTGTATTAATAGCTGGCCCGAAGGGTTTGGTTTAACACATTGTGTATGCCCCAGCCTGAGGGGAAACAAAGAGGGAAGTGAGACATTAACACCAAAACCATCAGGCACTCTTTCATATTAACTTCATATGAATGATGAACTGCACATTAACTTCATATAAAACAAACCTTATATTCTAGATTTGATAGCGCAAAACTGTGGTGGATTTATATAGACTTAAGAGTTATCATAGACTGCAAGGTGTCAGATATATTAATGTGATGATCTGCATAAAATCAACCATGATTAAAAACGCTGCTTTGACATTTTTGCTCCAAATCAACGATGGTTCTCCGAAGACCTCTAGTCAGCTTGTTTTTCATTCAGATGAATTATGACTCCATACTCAAAACAGTCACGACTTGTGTGTGACACATTATGAAAATATTCTCAAACTTTCAGCCTGAGCTATCAGAGGGCCATTTTACCAGCAGGTCATTCTGTGGAAACCCTATAGATACGGCCTGTTTGCTGACGGGCCTCGAGAGGGGCTTTCCTCCCGCGTTACTTCCTTTCAGCAATCACTGTCAGTGGACCCTGGATCTGATTGTCTGAGGAAGTCGGCAATTCTTCAGCTTTTTTTGGTGGCTTTTACAAGGGTGACTCAACTGATACTAGTGAAATTGGCTTCCTGAGTAACTTTCTCTGGGATTATTAGTCACGTTTTTTTTTTTTTTTTTTTTTTGTAAGTTGTTCTGCCCCCTGGAGGAGTCAGATATTAATTATCAGTCTCTGGTAAGACCTCATTGTTTCATGTAGTTTGCAAGATTGAAGTTTTGATGGTGGGAATGGTGAATAAGTGAGAAATGAAGGATGAAGTGTGACTGTTGAGGGGGAGATAGATAAAGAGGATCGGACGAGATAGTGGTATATGCAGGTGGGTGATATTATTAGTCAGTCGTTGACTTTATTTGCATTTTTCACAAAAGGGAAGTAAGTGTGTTACTATCTTTCTCTCTCTCTGTGTGTGTGTGTGTGTGTGTGTGTTTATGCATGTCTGTTTGAGAGCTTTTTTGGCTACAGAAATTATAAAGCTTAACCTGCTTGAAGCTCCTTTGTATTGTAAAGAGTGTCATACAAATAAACTAAACTAGTTTGAATTTGTCAGTTTTAAAGTTGTTTTATGTCGAATATATTTATGTGTATTAACATACCGAGTGTATACCAGAACATAATAAATCTCTTTTGTAAAAAAATGTTTTTAGGATTCTTAAAAGATACAACATATTTTGCCCACATTTATTTTGCACGCTCTGTTTCTCTCCGCTGAGGGACTGGGACAGTCCCATGGGCCCGGTTACAGTTAAATTTGAAGTGACACGTCTGTGGTGACGAAATCATTAAGTTGTTTGTTGGATTAAGCACGTCTCCACTTGTGTGAGAAGAACGGAGCAATCTAGACCGCTGTATTTTTTTTAAGCATCAAAACATGTGCATTTGTGTGTTCATTCAAAATATAAGATATTTGTGTTTGTTACACTTCCATTCATCATCATGAAGTATTCGAAATGCATCAGCATGAAGCAAAAGCTGATGACTGACCTCATGTCCTTCTCTCTTTTTCACAGATATCAGAATGTTAAAGCCAGTAGAGGTTGAGAATCCGGCGGCAGACTCTCCGATGGAGAGCACAGGTATAAAGATACAGTATGTTTTTGTATGTTTGCAACACCGCTTCATAAAAGGAATTTCCAGCTCTGATATTTACTTGACAAAATAACATTTGCACTAGCCCTATAAAAGTATTTTTTGCAGCATATATATATATATATATATATATATATATATATATATATATATATATATATATATATTTATATATATATATTCATCAATTATGAAAACAATATATCAATAATGAAGCAATAATAAAGAGTAAACAAAAGTTAATTTAACAATAAAAATTTATATCAATAAATAACGTGTATTTTGCTATAATAAAGCTAAAAAATAACTATATTATATTTAAAACTTTTTATGTAAAATAATTTTCTAACTGTTTTAAATTAATTTTAAATAAGTAAATATTTTAATAATTTAAAAAATTTAAAAATTGCTTGTTTTATTCTTGTTTTTATTTTCTTCATGATTATTTTACTTTATTTTATGTAAAGCACTTTGAATTACCATTGTGTATGAAATGTGCTGTATAAATAAACTTTCCGTGCCTTGCCTTGTCTTGCCTAAAAACTTAAATTGACTAAATGATCAGAAATGTTGTTTTCTCTTATCATGTTTCTCAGACTCCGAAAGAAACGGCTCAGATTCAAATAATCAGGTAAGTGACAGCCAGGTACCAGTATATTTTCATCGGAACACAGCATGATTTAAAAATAAGTCATATTTTCAATGTGTTTCCCTCCAACAGGTTCAGCCGATGAAAATCAACCCTTTCTCACTTTCTCCCACACTGAGCAGCAGCCCCAAGGTGAGGGGATGTGTTTAAATGCATGTGAAAGTTTGTGTTCTGTGTTCCTGAGTGATTTACGTACAGATCTGCACATTTTCTTGTTTGTGGCCAATCAGAAATTAGTTTGGAAGACAATTTGAATACAAATGAGTCTTTTACAGTTTTTTCCATCTCATGAGCTGCTATTTTTTTTATGAACCTCACTTTATCACCCTCCTTTCAATACCCCCACACACTGTGTCTCTTTTAGTAACACATGAATTCATCATCAACATTTCCCTGTCACTATGTGTCAGACTAAGGTGGAGGATTGTGGTGAGATGTCTCCCGCTGCTATACAAACTACACATGCTCAGACGGCCCTTCCCCACACACAGCTGATGCTAACGGGTGGTCAGCTCGCAGGGGTAAGATGAAGAACCAGTACATGCACACGCACTTACTCTTTATATATATATATATATATATATATATATATATATATATATGTGTGTGTGTGTGTGTGTGTGTGTGTGTGGGTTTCTATGTGCGCTTGCTTGCTTTAGATGTGCTGTCTTTCATCTATTTTTTTTAACTCTTATTTTCACCACACTTTCATTCTCTGCCGCTCTTTCTCTCTCTAGTTGACTGCACTTTTGCCAGCACAGCAACAGCTGCTTTTACAGCAGGCGCAGCTCCTCGCTGCAGCTGTGCAGCAGTCGCATGCGGCCCACGCGGCCAATCGACAGCAAGCCCAGCAGCAGGCCAGTCAGCACGCAGCTCAGCCGCAGTCGCAGGGCCAATCGCAGGGCACACAGGAACAAACCGCCGCCCCTGTCCCGCCTCCTCCTCACCAGCTTTCCCTTTCTCAGCCAATCCAGCTCACTGCGCAGGTACAGCCAATCAGCTTTGAGCAGCACACCTTAAATGAGGTGATACACTCTTAAAAATAAAGGTGCTTCCACAGGACCATTTTTGGTTCCACAAAGAACCATTCAGTTAAAGGTTCATTAAAGAACCATCTCTTTCTTACCTTTTTCTAATCTAAAGAACATTCTTTCTCCACAAAGAACCTTTTGTGAAACAGAAAGGTTCTTCAGATGTTAAAGGTTCTTTATGAAACCATTTAGACAAAAAAGGTTCTTCTATGGCATCGTGAAGTACCTTTATTTTTAAGAGTTACAATTTTAGGACTCAAAGGTCTGTACATTGCTTGTTTATTCTTGGTGAATTCCCTCCGCAGGACTTTAATGTCACAGTTAATAATTTTCCAGAATCAGTCATTCATCAGTGTGAAACCATCACATCCTTTCAGCATCTGTTTCTTTTCTCTCTTTCAGGACATTCAGCAGTTTCTGCAGCTGCAGCAGTTAGTCCTCGTTCCAGGACACACTCTGCCTTCACCCGCACAGTTTCTTTTACCACAAACACAGCAAGGGCAGCAAGGTAGCTTATTTACTATAAGTTTTAGTCATGGGAATATCAGATCATTCTTCTCTCTCATTCGATCTTCTTCATCAATCTTTTTGATCTAATCTTTATTCAAGACATTTTGTTCATTTTAGTTGTGTTAAAAATTATACTTTTTACAATATTGATGTTTTTAAAGGGGTCATATGATGCTATTTTAAATATCATTATTTTGTTTATTTGGAGTAACAGAATATGTTGGCATGCTTTAATATCCAAAGAACACATTCTTTTTCAAATACTGTACATTATTTTAGGTCCTCTTTGCCCCGCCGCTCTCAAATCTGTCTTTTTCTACAAAGTCCCTCCTTCTGACATGCACAGTCTGCTCTGATTGGCCAACTGAACCAGTGCATTGTGATTGGCTGAACACCACACGCACATGTCAGAAATGTAACGTCCCTTTCCATAATCGCGAGCTTCATCTTTCAAAATAAATGTAAAGACAGTTAATATTGTCCTTAGTTTTACCATCAGTTCAAGCCCAAAAGATGAACAGAGTGGCATTGTGAAACACACTGATGAAGCTTGTATGTGTTTGCAGTTCACGAGTCATGGACGATTAAGACAGCTGACTCCACTGTGTGACCCTGTCTCTCTCTCTCTCTCTCCCTCTCACACTCTCTCTCTCTCTCTCTCTCTCTCTCACACACACACACACACACACACACACACATATATGCGCAATGTGCAAAACTCTGCATTTGAACATTCAATAGCAAATACTTTAACCTTTTAATAAAACATACTTACAGTAGTTGATTCAGAAGCGCCAGATTGTCGACGCAAAGTCAGAATTACCTCCTCTCCTAGGTTCACGAAACGGGTGTTCATAAAATGCGTTGATGTTCTGTTGTAGGTAATCTTAAAGATTCCTAAATGCATCTACTTTCAGAAGGCCAAATAAAGTGCTTTTTCTTTCACCTCGATAAACACAGGATCTCTCTGACATGGCTGCTCCAACACTAACTGTGTTACTGAAACCACACTTTCTTTGCGTGAACATTTGGGCGGCATTACCAAATATTTCCACATAGTGATAGTGGTAGAGATGTGGGGGTGTTATAACAAGCTGATGTAGTGGGGAGTCCTAACTTTAATAAAGATTGTCTCTTTGGATTCGAGACTTTAGTCTTTGCAACTTTACAGATCTTCTTTATGCGCCAAGAGATTGTAACACTCTGAAGAGGAAGGAAAAACTGAAATCGCATCATATGACCCCTTTAAACGTTAAGCCTTGTTGCATGTCAGTTGTCATGATCCTATAAATCTGATTTGATTTAATTGTAATAGATCAAATCGTATTGGTTGTGTATGTTTCAGGGCTGCTATCAACGCCAAATCTAATTCCACTACCTCAGCAAAACCAAGGAAGCCTGCTGGCCGCTCCACACAGACTTAGTCTTCAAGCACAGGTACAAACATCTGATGAAAGATCACTTATTTGTGAGATTTCTGTTCCCCAACAGGGGTTAACATATGCCAGAGGTTACTTAAACAGATTCCAAAGGGTACTTGAAAAGATATGAATTTTTTAAATGTAGAAAACGGTGATGACTATCATTTTTTTCTGTTCCCTATTTAAAAAAGGAAACACAATAATAATTGTAATTTTGTGTGCATGACAATTGTAGTAAAATAAACAGTACCATTCAAAAGATAAAGTTTTTTTTTACTCTGCAAAAACAAAATCTAATCCTGAAAAAAGTATCACGATTTCAACAAAAAATCCTCCCATCACATTTCCATCTGACACTCATGTTGGAGTCTTGTATGTGTGTGTGGTTTGTTGCAGAGAGAGAAGGTTGCAGACAGCATCGTGAACACAGTGACCTCTCATCCTGAGGAGCCCAGTGATCTGGAGGAACTGGAGCAATTTGCCCGCACATTCAAACAGAGAAGGATCAAACTGGGCTTCACACAGGTACACACACATAAACACACACACACACACGCGCGCGCTCACTCAGAAGATTTGTATGTCCCTGTATAGTAATGTTTGGTCTCTGTTTCCCTCTACAGGGTGATGTGGGATTGGCCATGGGGAAGCTCTATGGGAATGATTTCAGTCAGACCACGATCTCTCGCTTTGAGGCGCTTAATCTCAGCTTCAAGAACATGTGCAAACTCAAACCTCTGTTGGAGAAGTGGCTGACTGACGCAGGTAACCATCAGAAACAGCTGCAGTAGATTACTGCTGTCAATCAAACTTAGTACTTAAAGGAATAGTCCACCCAATTTCGTTAATCTTCATTTTGTTCCAAAGCTGCATGACATTCTTTCTTCACAACATATTTAGAAGAATGTTGGCAAACAAACAGTTTCAGTTCCTGTTGACTTCAATTGTATTTTTGTTTTTGTTTTTCATACAGTGGAAGTCAACATTCTTCAAAATATCTTCTGTTATATTCCACAGAAGAAAGAAAGTCATACAGGTTTGGAACGACATGAGAGTGAATAAATGATGACAGAAATTAAATTTTTGGGTGCACTATCCCTTTAAGTTCCTTTGAATCTCTGTCTTAAACTAAAGTTTAAGTGGCGTTTAAGCCACATCATAAAAAAATTGGTTATGCCATGTATAGAACATTTTGTGATTGAAATAACATTCAAAATAAAAGTTTTTTATGGTTTACTTAGAAACAATGTCGATGGACAGCACCTTGCCAAGTCCCAGTGCTCTTTCCTCTCCTTCCCTGGGGTTTGACGGCCTGCCGGGCCGCCGTAGAAAGAAACGCACCAGCATTGAGACCAACATCCGTGTCGCTCTGGAACACAGCTTCATCACGGTCTGAACACATGATTTCAAATCTCTTCCATAATATACACTACCAGTTTTAAAATTTGTGGTTGGTGGTTGTTGTTTTTTTTTTCACTTTATTTATTCATTTTTCAAACATGTGCAAACAAAATAAAAGTTCGAACAATTAAATGTATTTTCTTTCCCAACCTGGTTCCACAACCAGGAAAAATTGTAAAATTAATTACCAAATGACCAAATATTAATTATATGAATAAATATTAACAGAGTGCTTACTATACAAAATATCAGGATACATTTCAATATTTTGTTATCAAGCAGATATATCAAAGTCAATTTTTGTTGAACAAGTAAATAAGTGTTCACAATAAAGAAAAAAAAAAACTTTCTGTGTAGATATACTGTATATAAGCAAGCATGACATAACCAGCTATATTAAGGTCTGATGGCCTTTCTAAAACTTTAGTCCTATTGATTAGTTAGAAGGTAGGGTCTTCATCTTTTCAAAAAATGTAATCTTAGGTCTCCAAATTTTATAAGATTTTGAATGGATCCTTTTCTTAACATATTTTATTCTTTCTAGTTTTAAGTATAATATCAAAAACAATTTTTTGGTGGATTTTTTAATTTCCAGTCCAACAATATTCTCCTTCTTGCTGATAGTGAAGCAAAAAATAAAATAAAAATTCATTCAGGGTGTTATATTCAAGTTAAAGTATCAAGTAGTTTTTCAGCTTCTGGCAGGAACAGAAGATATGAATAAGTGGGTTGGTAGCTTCATTGCACACCAACTGAAATATTTCAGGTCTTTTATTGTTTTAATACTGATGAATTTGGCATACAGCTCATGAAAACCCCAAATTCCTATCTCAAAAAATTAGCACTTAGCACTAGCAATTATGCACTCAATACTTGGTCGGGAATCATTTTGCAGAAATGACTGCTTCAATGTGGCGTGGCATGGAGGCAATCAGCCTGTAGCACTGCTGAGGTGTTATGGTACAACACCAGCAGCTGACATGGCACCCCAGACCAGCACTGACTGTGGGTACTTGACACTGGACTTCAGGCATTTTGGCATTTCCTTCTCCCCAGTCTTCCTCCAGACTCTGGCACCTTGATTTCCGAATGACATGCAAAATTTGCTTTCATCCAAAAAAAAGTACTTTGGACCACTGAGCAACAGTCCAGTGCTGCTTCTCTGTAGCCCATTTCCTGCACACGCCTGTGCACGGTGGCTCTAGATGTTTCTACTCCAGAATCAGTCCACAATCTTCCTGAGGGTCCGGTCACCTCTTCTCATTGTGCAGCGTTTTTTGCCACAATTTTTCCTTCCCACAGACTTCCCACTGAGGTGCCTTGATACAGCACTCTGGGAACAGCCTATTCGTTCAGAAATTTCTTTCTGTGTCTTACCCTCTCACTTGAGGGTGTCAATGATGGCCTTCTGGACAGCAGTCAGGTCTGCAGTCTTACCCATGATTGCGGTTTTGAGTAATGAACCAGGCTGGGAGTTTTTAAAAGCCTCAGGAAATTTTTGCAGGTGTTTAGAGTTAATTAGTTGATTCAGATGATTAGGTTAATAGCTCGTTTAGAGAACCTTTTCATGATATGCTAATTTTTTAGATAGGAATTTGGGGTTTTCATGAGCTGTATGCCAAATTCATAAAAAAATAAAAGAACTGAAATATTTCAGTTGGTGTGCAATGAATCTAAAATATATGAAAGTTTAATTTTTATCATTACATTATGGAAAATAATGAACTTTTATCACAATATGCTAATTTTTTGAGAAGGGCCTGTATTATTAAATCTTAATACAATATAAGATAATTATATTTTTATATAAATATATTAATGTGATAGTAAAAAGAAAGAAAGTAAAAAGTTTTGATTGACAGGAAGTTAAAAAGAACTGCATTCATTTTGAAAAGAAATCTTTTGTAATATATCAAATGTCTCTTTACTGCCACTTTTTTGACTTTCAGTTTAATGCATCCTTGCTGAATAAAAGTGCTGTTCTGTTCTGTTAAGTTGTGACCCTAAACTTTTGAGTGATAGTAACTAAATGCTTCCAAATGAATGTCCTGTAATAATCCCATCCTAAACCGGTTGTGTTTTCTGCATTCAGAACCAGAAGCCTACCTCAGAGGAGATTCTACTGATCGCCGAGAAGCTCAATATGGAGAAGGAGGTGATCCGTGTCTGGTTCTGCAACCGCCGACAGAAAGAGAAACGTATTAACCCCTCCAGTGCCACCCCTCCCTTGCCCAGCCAACCCCAGCCCACCTCGCACAAACCCCCCTGCTACAGCCCGCACATGGTATGACCCGGCTTGCTCCCTTGGCCCATACCCCCATCTCCAACCCCCCCATGCCACAACACTACTAGTTTCTCCTGCATGAGCAGATAATAATAATCATTCCCATAATGGTGCATATATTTCACCCACCCTGCATTGCTTTGCATTTTAATGTGTAAGAATTCATACCTTCATAGCCAGTTTACATAACTAATTGTCATTGTCATAATACTTCAGGAGGATTCAGCCTCTGTTACTAATTCTTTCAGAAGAATTTAGCAAGTTTCCACTTTGAAACTCAGTATTTTGCTATATAATTGAGGTTCTGTAGTTGAGTGACTTAAATTTACAAACAGAGTACAAACCTTCCTGTATTTGACCTCAGCCTCTTTCCTTTTTCACCCTCCGTTACTCTCTGTCCATCATGTTTCCCTTTAGACCTGTTACATTGTATCTGCGTCTTCCTTACAGATGCCCAGTCAGGGACCATCACAGACAGTGAGCAGTCTCAGTACAGCAGGTAGGGTGCACAAGTGGACGTCTGCTGGTCAGAGACATATAATTAAATGATATATATATATATATATATATGATGGATGCTCTAACTCTTTCCCACCTTCAGTGACCACTATGTCATCGGTTTGCCCTTTGACCCCAAGTGGCCCCTCCCTAAGCTCTGCACCATCTCCTGTAACCCCGCCTCCTCGCAGTGATGCCAGCCCCGCCCCTCCAACTCACAGTACACTAAGTCTGAACACAGGGTGAGTTTATTTATCTCTCCCGCACACACACACACACACACACACACACATCCACTCACCACATTCATCACCTTTTACTCCATGTGGCACAGCAAATGTAAGTAAATGCAGTGTTTGTGTGTGTGTGTAAATGTATTTTTGTGTGTGTGGTTTTGTCATCTGCAGTTTATGGCATAAAAAGAATGGTGACGTTTCTAACTACATCAATGACTTTGCTGCAAGTTTGAGGTGAATACAACCAGCAGAGACTCTCTCACACACACAAATATGAAAATACACACACACACACAAATATAAAAATACACACACATGCATGTGCAGTCACTCACTTAAACTTATTTGTCATTGTCAAGTATAGGAAAATGTGAAAATTATAAAAAAAAAAAAAAATGTGGATAAGGGCATTATGTGAATTCTGGTAAATTGACCGTTTTAGATGATGAGACAATTGTAAATTACAATGAATATATATATATATATATATATATATATATATATATATATATATATATATATATATATATATATATATATATATATATATATATAAGAAATCTTTTTTTGTCATTTTTAAATTTACTTAAATTTCTTATTTTTTAAGTGCTGTCATTTTTGTATATTTGTTCAGGGATATTGCATATTTGTTTAAAAGATTTGGTCGAAAACATCTTGGTGTAAGGATGGCCACTGAGGTCTGCTGGTGTGTGGCCTGCATTGCATTACAAGAAAAAGCTCTGCAAATACCTGTCTTCTTGAACTATTTTTCTAGCTCTTAACTATGCTTCTAAATGTTCTTCATACTCCCTTCCTCTTCCCTGTATTCCTTTCTGTTTTCTGTTTTTTCTGTGGGTTGGTTCGTGTGACTCAGGAATACGGTGAGGGGAGTTAAAACAGGAATCAACCAAGCTCTTCTTGGCAGCAACCCACTTGCTACTATACAAGGTTTGTGTGAAAGTGAGGGTGGGAGAGACACTAATGACTCCTCGTATCAGTCATGTGTTACTGTGTCCTCTCTGTTTGAGTTTTTATTTACGTCCTTCCACTCTTATTATCCTTTTCTCACATCTGTTCATCAGTTCACACGGTACGAGCGCATCCTGTTTATTGCGTAACGTCAGTTTTGTTGATACTTGTGAGTAATACTGTGTCTCTTCCACAGCCCTAGCAGCCAGTGGTGGCCAGCTGCCCATTTCCAGTCTTGAGGGCAGCAGCAAGGTGTTAATTTGTGGTTCTGGAGGCCAAGGAGCAGGTCTTCCCTCTTCCCTCTTTCTCAACCACTCCTCTTTGTTGCCAAGGGCAACAGGCACCAGCATGGGATTGGGCGGTTCAGCTCTTGCCAAAACCTCATTTCCTGTCACAGGCGGCATGAGTCCCTCCCCTTGCTCGAGCCCAATCTCTTCCTGCTCTTCAGGCGAATTGCTACACAGCCCACACTCGATAGGAGGGGCTAAAATCGAGTGACGTTGCCCAAGACCAATCACAAGAGGAGGAGAAGGAGGAGATGAAACCTTACCTGTCAACCAAAGCATCTCTTGATCCCCTCGCTCCCTTTCGGTTCCTCTCATTCTCACTCTCTCTCTTCCACTCTCCCACTCTACTGATGCCAAAAATATATAAAGAGTGGAAGAGGGGAGAGATGGAGAGACGGAGTGGAAGGAGGAAGGAAGAGGAGAGGAGAGAAAATGAAACCAAAAAAACACCACGCGGCTTAGCGGGACAGTTAAATAAATAAAAGGAGAAAAAATTAAAAACTGTAGTGCAGTTTCAAGATAATGAAGACATCCTTGAGCAACAAAAACATAGAAAAAAAAGAATGAACTTCACTGTGTGTTATAGAAAAACTGCAACTCTTTGAAGCAAACATGTGAAGTACTGAATACCAAATAGTATGATGGAACTCTGAGAGACTCGCTATGACAAACAAATACAAGCATACCAAATACCAAAAACAAACACCAAAAATACGGATGGAAAAGCTTTATCCAAAGGACCTGTAAATAGCCAACCGTCCAGGACCAGACCCAGTGACAACAATCCAGCCATCTCTGAGCTCATCATCATCTTTCATGTTTTTTTTTATTATGTAATGTTAAATGTGATCGAGCCGGACCCAAACGCTGTTGTGATTCTCTGGATCGTCCACATTCTAGTCGATTTTTATTCTCAGAAGTAGCAGATATTTACATCAGTCTTTTTTGCATCTATGATCATCATCATCATTCCATGTCTTATTCCACATATCAAGAGGATTGTGTGTTTGGTCTTTGATGTTTATCATATAAGCACTGCATAGCTTAATGCACTTGTTTGTCCGATGACATGAATGTCATATAGTATAATAAAAGTGAGAACAAGCTCCTCTCTAGCTTTCACGCCTCAAGTTGAGTGTAAATAGTTTAATTTCTCTCTTAATAATTGTGCTTGTATACTTCCTCATTCCATTTCATGCCTCCCTCAGTCACTTTCTCCCTTTTGAATACCAAAGCGATTCATTCATTCATGATCAGTTCATCATTCTCATGATGCAGAATGAGAAGGGGGTGGGCTTACCTTGATGAGGCTACTCTGGTAAGACAGCATGGCAACATGGGAAACGTGTGGGATCTGTCACGACGAAGGGGCTCCCGTCCTCTCTGCTGCTTCTACAAGCCAACTTCACAGCCAGCCAAACTCCCCGTAAAGGAAAACCAAAAACAAACCAAGCCAAAAATAAAAAATGGATGGAGGAGAAAAGTGCGTCGCTGTACAGAAAAAAAGAGCATCCGCTCATGCACCTCTGGACTAAGGTCACCCAGAACCATGTAGCAAGGGATGCGCCTCTGCCTCCTGTCATTCAGACTCTTCCTGGTCCTGGGTGGTGGGATCTTTGATGACCTCACTGGACTCATCTGAAGAAGATGTTTCGGGTTCATTTGGGGGTTGGGAGGGTTGTTACTTTTGGTCTTTCGTTCCCGTCTGTCTGCTTTGTGGGATTTTTCTTGGCTATGTGTGTAGATTTGTGTGCATTCATTTGGGGAAAAGGTATTCACGTTTTTGCAGGAATCTCATTTTTTTATGTTTCTTACTTGTTCCTATCTAGTTGTGTTAGAGACTCTAATCAGGTGGTTGAAACAATACTGTGAAAAATTCAGTTCAACAGATAAGAAACCAGGATAAACACGCTCAAGTACATCCAAAGAATCAACGTCGAGTATAAACAAGCTTTAAAGAGAACCAAATATTACATACACAACAACTTACATGGTCTCATCCACCTTACCGTTGTATTTATATTGTGCTGAAATCTGTAGTCAGTGAGCGCTGCAGGTTCAACGAGGGATACATGACCTCAGTTCTCTGCGTTACTGTATAGTCTGATTGGGTCAGTTAGTGCTTCTATAGATTTTGTAGTAAATGATCTATGATATAATGCTTACTAATTGCTAATGTATGAAAAAAAAAAACATTGTGAAAAGATAAAAAATGTTGATATTTACTTAGACCAAAAATTCACACTATCTCTCTTTTGGGTTTTCTTCCTCCCCCATTTTAAGACATTGATTTCTTTATTTATTCTCCTCTTGCTTGTTTGTGAATTTTCTTAAAAAAACTTTTTTATTATTATATTTATTTAATATATTCCAGACACCAATTTTGTAGTGGGTGTGTTTGAGGCACCAGATTGTATTCAAATGTAAACTTCCTTTGCCAAGGCGACCTTTCAAACCAAATCCATTGACAAATGCAACCGTCGGTCCAAATTGACCGGCCGCTAATCGACATCCGTATGGGCGAAGACTCGTCTTTGTGACCTCTTAGCTGTTCCTTACTGAACAGAGCCTGTGGGGGGAAACATATCAGGGGAAAATGCAGCACTGTGTTACTTCTGCTCAAATGTTTCTGCAGCATTCTTTCAATGCTGAAGTAACCATACAGAGTAAAAGCATGCACTGCCATGGCTTAGAAGGGATAAGGTTGTATAGGAACGTGTATTGTATCTGTACATACCTGTCTCACAACTGCTGATGTTACGGATGTTGTTGCTATGGTTACTGTGGTGATGGCTACTGCATGCATGTGACAGCGTGGAGCACAGTGCTGCCGCGAGCCTTGACCTGAAAGCTTTAAACAGCTACAAAACCAAAAACTTTAGGAGAGGAAAGATGGAGGGATTTGGGGTTCCTGGATAGAAAATACATCAAAATGCATGTATTGTATGACAGCTGAAAAGTATCAGTGCTCCATCTTTCTCTCTTTTTGCTCTCTCCCTCGCTCCTTCTCCTCTTTGTCCTATTTATATTCCTGCTTAGTTTTTTTTTTTGTATTTATTTCGTAGCATGTCTGTTGTTCTGTCTCCTGGTTATGGGGTGTAGAAGAGAGATAGTTACTCATATAGCCCTACCTCAATCTCTTAATGAAAAACCAAATAGATAAATGCTTTAAACAGAGAAGCGGGCTGCATCCATCAGCAGGGGCCGAGGAGAAGTGTTCTGATCGGTCCAGGGAACATTTAGACAAAAAAATGAGGATGAAACATTTAAAGAACTTTACTGATGCTCTGGCATGTTCACTCCCTCGGCCCCTGGGACCATTTTTCCAGTCACCAAACACAGGGCAGGACACATACAAACACCTTTTCATGTATGCACACTTATTGTGCACGTGCATGTATGTATAAGTCGGACATGTGACTGAAGAGCAGGCGGTGACTGTTGTTGCTAGGTGACAAATTGTATATCTTAAAACGCAGGAGTGGAATAAAAGGGGAAGCCTTATCTCTAGTTATCTTTTCTCTAGCTTTCCTTCTCACGGTTACAGTCAGCCGCAGTTCCGGATGTCTTAAAAACTTAACGAGGACGATATGCAAGTAGTAGCAGCAGCGTAAGGGAGCGTGTTTAAAGTGTGAGTCTCTCAGTGGCGCGAATCTCCAGAGAATGATACCAAAGCAGCACGCTTCTCTGAGACCGAGCACAACACACACGCTCCCTAAAATCATGTAAACAATCCTTGAGTTTGATTCGCAGCGGTTTCTCAATTTATTCATTAGTTCCAATCGGAAATGGGTAAAAATTAACCGGAAAATAAAAATCATAACATTTCAAAAGGCCTGACCAAGAGAACTGCAAATATTAGTCTTTTCGTTTTCATTCTACGCTCTAATTGTTGTTTTACATGCTCTCTCTCATTACATATTATACATTAAATATTAATCATAATAATAATACATAACAGCTTCAGTCCAAAGGTGTTTAAAAACACGTCTAGTTAAACCAAAGAGCTCCACTAACACATCCTCAGCTGTTTTCTTTTGTCTCTTTTCCTGGTCACCTAGCAACCCAGTTTCTGAAGGTATAACCTCAACTATCCAAAGTAAATAGATCATTATGAAATGTATATTTTTTAATTTATTATTCGGGGGGAAATCTTCATGGTGGTGATGATGATCTTAAAGAAAATACTTGGTATGTCTGTAATGAATTTCTGTTTCCGTTTTCGGGTGTTAGTGGTGTTAATCTGTCCTCTGAATCTTCTCCCTGATTTCATGTTCTGTGCGTAAATGAGAGCGCGTGCGTGCGTCATCTGTGTGTACATATGATCGTGTGCGCGTGAACGTATTTTACACTCTAAAATTGGACAGATATACAGTTATCTTGACAGAGTGGATATGTGCGTGAATGTGTGCGTCATTTTTGCTTGTTTATGTACGTTGTCATGTTTTCCCCCCCTTTTTCATCCTTTTTTTTCTCACTCGAGTTGAGCAGTTCCTTTTTCTTCTCTTCTGTCCCTTCTCTCTTTTTCTCCCTATGGTGACAGGTTAGCCTTTTGGTGTAATTATCTCTGAAACCAAAAAATAGTTGACAAATAACTCACTTGTTCATTGTACAGTGCTGTTCATTTGAAGTCATTTTTGTAACTGAAAGTGTTTCACTCATCTGAATAAAATCGGTAGAGAAAAAGAACAGTGAGTGGAAATGTTGTCTTTTACCTGTGAGTTTGTGTAATCGATGTGAGATGTATGATGCTGTCGGTCCTCGCTCGGCCGCTGGGTGGCAGCAGCAGCCACGTGCTGTTCTCCTTCATCTATGAATCATCCGTAAGAGCTTCTGCCTCCACATGGTGCCACAACTAGTCACCTATAGATCTGTCTGTTTCTCTCTTTTCTCCCTCTTTTTCCACTTTTCACAGCTCTCATTTGCTCGTCTGACTCATAGGACATCTGGTCTTTGCCAGACAGCCCGTCTTTTAATCATGATCTATTCCTCTCCAATTTAGCCGATTAAAAATCTCACCTTTGCAAGATTTTGATGTCTTTACATCTGCTATTAAAAAAACACATCAACCGAAGCTTAACTTTAGTTATGGAAATGAAAGTTTATCTAAATGATCAACTGTGCCTCCCACATTAAAATGTATATTAAATAAAAAGTTTATGACTTATCAAGTCAATTTAGACTTAACGCACAAATGGTCAGTGATCAGCTCAATTAATCACACCTGTGACCTTTGTGAGGAATGTGTGCTTGTGATTTTTTTAATGACTTCATAATGTCATAGAATATTTAATCAAACGCATGTGTGTTTTGATGGCCCTCTACAGTGATTCGAATTTACTATGGTAAATACATTGCAGTGGTGATAACAGTGGTAGCTGCTGCCATGAAGCAATCAGCCCGTCTTGCTGAATTTTGTATCTGCCAAACCAAACGTACACACTCTCAGAACAGATGTTTAGTGGAGAGTGTGGGAGCGAAACAGAAACCACTTATAACTGGCTGAGGGCTAAAATATACTAATGGGAGACAGTCCATCAGAGCATTATTACGTCAAATTGCTCAGAAAATCAAAATGGTTTGTTATATGCATGGCTACTTCCTGGATTTAGATAAGCCAGCTAAGTCATTTCCGGTCAACTGTCAAAATCAGCTATGCTATAAGGGGAGCGACCCTATGGTCAGTTTCTCTTCATAACCCATTCAAAATCTAAAGAAAATATTTGTTTGTCTAAGAGGAACAAACATCCACATAGTTTCACGAATCACAAACGCAGGTGTAAAAAATTACAAGAATGAATCCGCTAAATTGTGTCGCGCAAATCATTGCTATGATTGACTGTGACAATGGAACGAAACATCTGATGAGGAGATGTCAAAATCTGTGCATTAAGTGATTCAGACTAAATTCAGAGTAACAAAACTACAGCAGTGACAAGTCTGTTGGCTGAATATATTTAGCAGCTTCTACGGTTAAATGTAGATTTTAAATTAAATCTAGAAATTTTTCAAAATAATTAATTCGTTGTTTAAAGCTGCGGTAGGTAGGTAACTTGCGTCTTGCGGAGTAACATCGTAGCCTGAACTACTTCTCTCTGTTTATGTCTATGAAGAATCACAAAGGTACTGGGTTACTCCACCGCGGTATCCCCGAAGCAATCTAAAATAGTCCGAATATAAACACTTATTATAGATGTACCCTAATGATTCAGGACAAGCCAAAAACACGGTTTGGAAAATGGATTCATGGTGTACTCACTTATTATATAATTTTTTTTACATTTTGAACACAAATAAAGTTACGGACCACAGCTCTGATTGGTTGTTTTTTACCGGGAGCGGATGAATTTCTGCAAATGGCAATAGGACCACTGGGAGGAGCCAGAGGAACTTGATTTTTTCACAGATTATCTGTCTCATATTCTACTGTCAGGAGATAATGACAGGTTTAACAAATATGTAAAAAATATATTTTTACAAAAGTTACCTACTGCATTAATTATTAACTTATTGGTGTCTTGGCTTTTGTGTGTGTGTGTGTTTTAATGACACGATAGTTTGTGACTTCTTGCACTTGCTATACTTTATTCTTAAGTACAGTAAAAGTACTGAAATTTGTTATAATATTCATTTTATAATGAATCCAAAAGCAAGACGTGAAAAAAATGTAATAAAATAGGCAACTGAACTAATTAGTGGTCATCTGCTGCCATCTACTGGTTATAATGGTTATATGTAATGGTATAATGGTTATATATAATTTAATGTCATTTTTATATTTGTTTTTCAACCAGGAGACATTCTACTTGAATATCCACCTTTCCCTTAGTAACCGAGGAGCGCCGCCATGACAGATTCTAACTTCAGTTTGAATGCTTTCATGTTCATTAGAAATCCATCTTAAAATGGGGTAATAAGAATAAGTGCAGGGTTAAGCTAGGCGTTAATTTGACAACAGAGTAGATACCACAACATCTAGTGACGCATCACCAGAAGTGTACGAGCTGGCATATCTTTATGCGGTGGTTATGAATAATGCTCCGTGCTTATGGTCAACTGAGACTGTTTAAAAACAAAAAGAGGTGAATAAATTTTATCAGTGCAGTGTGGTTGCGCACACACACTGCTAAGGCAGATTTATATGGAAACAACATGTAAAAGTGAATTTTGCAACCGATGACCCCTTTTAACACATTTTTACATCTGTGGATCTACAGGAGAGCAGCAGCCATGTGGGTTACACTTATATCAGTGAGGGGTGGTACTCTTATATATCAGTATGCCACTCTTTCTTTATCTATAAATCTGGGTAATTTACCTACTCTTTTGTCTGTGAACAAAGCCATGCATGTAGAGAAAATCCTACTTATCTGAGGAGGATCTTATAGTATACTCTCTTCAGTCTGACACATTTAAAGCTGCAGTCAGTAACTTTTGACGCTCTAGCGGTTAATAAACAGAACTGCTTGCGTCTTGCGGAAGAACATTGTAGCCGGATCTACTTCTCTCTGTTTATGTCTATGAAGAATCACAAAGGCACTGGGTTACTCCGCCGCGGTACCCCCGAAGCAATCTAAAATAGTCAGAATATAAACACTTATTATAGGTGCACCCTAGTGATTCAGGACAAACTAAAACCACGGTTTGGAAAATGGACACGGAAATGGAAATGGTGTCCTGCTTATTATATACATTTTTCTACATTTTGAACACAAACAAAGTAACGGACCGCAGCTCTGATTGGTTGCTTCTTAATGGGAGCGATGTATTTTCTGCAAATGGCGATAGGACCACTGGGAGGAGCCAGAGGAACTTGATTTTTTCACAGATTATCGGTCCCATATTCTACTGTCAGGAGATAATGACAGGTTTAACAAATATTTAAAAATTTTTTTTACAAAAGTTACCTACTGCAGCTTTAAGTAACAAGTATTGATTTACCAAAAGACACAGCTGCATGCTGTGTTCTTCATTGTAAGAACCTGCAACGTGGCATTGAATTATGGTCCTTGTATAATAATATTGTGGAGTCCCTTCTTGCCCCAAGCAGGCCCTTGTACAAGACCAATATATATAAAGTCAGGCCTGGTTGGAATGATTACGTTGAAGAGCATAAAAGTACTTCTTTTGTGATGGGCAGTATTGAAAACAATGAAGATGTGACTGTTTCTTCTCAAGAAGTCTGTGATGCAGTTATGATGTTTGCGTTTTATTGATGCTTCTAAAGCCTTTGATTGTGTAAATCATCAAAAATGATTTTGCAAGTTATGCAATAGAGGAGTTCCTCAATTTTTCGTAAGTATGGTCAACTGTCAATGCATGTCAAATGGGGTAATTCTGTGTCTGCTTTGTAAAATGTAGGTAATGGAATTAGACAGGGAAGCATTTAGACTGCCTTTCTCTCTAATATGTGATGTTGTGGATGTGTCTTTTTAACTATTAGTTGTTTTGCAAATTGCATATATCTGTGTTTTTAGACCATGTGTGTCCTTAAAAAAGTTTTGATGATGATGATGATTTAAGTTACATATTACAGTGGTTCTACATGGATTTTGGTGACTACATCACCCATAATTCTGCAAATTAATCTCCTCAAATCAGAGAACTGGGTCACACAAATACTTAGCAATAAAGGTAAACATATGATATCAATAATCAATGAATAATTTGAAATAAAAACTTTTATAATTTTTAATCATTTTTAATTTAGCTATGTATTGCAGTGTTTCATGGGAATGTAGTTCTTTGCCCCATTAAAGCTGTTAAGCACACAGTGCCTTTGTCAAATGTTAAACCAATGTTCAAATACTTTTTTGCTTCAAATAAAATTGTGCAATGTCATGATTCACTTCGTAGCTGGTCACTTTGGTTCTGACTCTTTAACAAAGACTTTTAAGTAAAAAATAAAAATTCAAACCATGGTCTTCTCATTGTAGTAAATGAAGTTCAAGAAGCTACGTTCCAGATGGCAAAATAAAACTTAATCGACAGAGCTGCAAAGCTGAGATGGCAGTCATTGAATATGAGTCTCTCTCTTATTTTTATTCCGCCATCTCCTATTGGTTGAAATCATCCCAATGGGACATATATCAAACTTGTTTGTGTTGTACCTGTCATATTGTGGAAATCACCCGAAGTTCACTAGTTCACTCAAGTTCACTGGTACTGTCCAGAGGAAAACACCTGTACCGCCCACTGGAACAGGTGACACACAGTCTGTATTGACACATCAAATACTGAACCAATCATTGAAACAATCAAGTTCTTGAGTAGTTATCATATCTTAAGTCAAATAACAACATGAGCAGGCACTGTTGCACTGTTTACTCTATTGATTAGCCACATGACATTATTGAGAATGCTATCTTAGGCTTGTCCTTAGTCCTGTGCATAAGTAAATGTGATTTCAGTCTGCAGAAGCTGTAAGATGTTTACAGATTGGTCACAGGATGCGTCAGTCATCTCCGCTCCCACTCACAATCTGCCTCAGTCAGACTGTACCCGGCCACTCACAGAGACAGGCGGTCAATCTGTCGCTTCAGTGGCACAGGTGTGTGTTTGCGTGAGTGTGGAACAGCACTCCAAGACAGAACAGATGACGGTGGCATTTCAGGTGTGTAACAGGAGCACAGTCAATTCCACAAACATGCAGCTAGAGCATATGCTCTTTTGTTTATGTTAGATTATCAACCATAACACTGTCTCTTTGTCACGGAATCTTGCGACAGTGATTACAAGCTAAACAAATGCAGTGTGGGCTTGAGGAAATCATCTGACGTTTAGGGTTTCAGAGGACATTCTCACACAAACAATGAAATTCCCTTCCTCTACCTGAGTGTTTTCACACCCCTCCCTGAACCACCACACCTGCACAGAGCAAACACAGCGTCAAAAACTATTCAACGCTTGACATGACTCTTAAGCAGCTATTGTCATTCAGACTAAACACACAAACGGTCAGTGATCAGCTCAATTAATCACATCCGTGACCTTTGTGAGGAATGTGTGCTTGTGATTTAAACATTTTACAGGCATTCAAAGCCTCCCAAATGACTTATGAAGTTTTCATTTAGCAAAAACACACAGTATTTACTTGGTAACAGCTTTGAAGACAATATCTCAGTGGTAGGTGCTCTGTGCGACTCTTGTGTGAACCAATTAGCTGAACTCTATTCAGTGCCTGATTAGATAGCTACAGCATCATTTAATATGTCATCAAAACTGTTATTGCAACCGTTAAAGTGATATTCGATAGTTTGGTGCTAATTTTTAATCATCTGAACGGTGTACACTCACATGAGATGTAGAACGTAATCATAATAGTTTTCCATAAAAAAATGTTTAATTATATATTGCGTGGGTCACCTCCTTTAATGTATTTTTTTGTCTGTTTTAATGACATGACCTGTGGTGTTTCATTAGAAGAAAATCGTTCATTGGCTGCCGCCTCTGTAGATTCACTAAATGTGTCAACACTTATTATCATGTGTTACCAGCAGAGAGTCACAAGCAGAAATGGAAGACAGAAAGCATAAACAACTGTACAGTATACACAATAAATATTTGGAAATACTTGATGAATCCTGAGAAAATCCTGAGTATTCATGCCCAAATTGCTTCTGTTTTTTTAAACAGGTAAAGGACATAATTGCTGTGTATTGATATTGATATTTAAAGCACACACAAAAACAGCAATGTTAATGCTAATTGAAGAACTACTGAATACATAGGTCTTTTAAATAGTTGAAAATAATTATAACATAACCGAAGCCATGGTCTGTGAAAGCACAGTCGATTAGCCTGCTAGCTTAGCCCAGTGTTTCCCAACCACTGGAAAATGATTCAAACTTCCTATCTCTTATGTATTTTATTATTATTAATTTAAATCATTGACATAAGTCTTCATTAGGTCTGTTGGCACTGGAGGGTTTTACAAAAATGTTACCAATGAAAAGCATTCTAAAAAGCTTATATATTTCAGTGCTTAGCGTTGTGCCGTTGGACTTTTTATCAGAACTGTGCCGTGGCAGAAAAAAGGTTGGGAAACACTGGCTTAGCCTATACTCAATGCAAATGTCCAATTATACTATTTTATATGCATTGTTTTTCTGTCCTTTTTCCAAAAAGGACAAGCGTTTTGAAAAATGCAAGAATTGACAAACAGCTAACCCTTGGGCTCCGTGACAGAGGCCACAGAAATATATTTTTTGAATCAATTATCAGCAATGCAGATATCATTTAATAGCTCTATTTGATCTAACTCTAATAACTCATAGAATATGCTATGGTAATACTGAGAACACACAGACCCAAACGCTTCATTAGCAACAATCTTGAGCTGTGATGGATGATGCTGATCTGTCAAACCTCACTGATACCTTCATGGATCATCGCTTGCAGAGTTTGAAACAAGGAGCTTTGGGTTACCACCATCAATGTGGAATACACCACCACATCTTGTCAGTTAATATAGATCCTATGAGCATGAAGCACTCAAATACACGAAACTGAGAAAATATGGGGGTGTCCCACATTACACATGGATTCGGTGAGTCATTAGGAACATCTAGTGCCCACAGTGTGAATTTGGTACCTACACAGATTTCCTATCTTTGCGATTAGCCCACACACAGACACAGAATAGCGTACATCTGTCATAGCATGTTACAGAAGAAATGTCTAAGGTCTCTTCAGCTTCACAAACCACAACAATGTCAAACTTATTTATCTGTATTTTATCTTGAGATTTAGCTTGAGGTGGTTAAATGCTGAATGGATTTCCAGAAAATGGAGAGATGTCAAATTTGCCGTCACTCTCTCAGTATTAGAAATACTTACGCAACATATTCATATTCCTTCTAGATTCATATTCTCATATTCAGTTGCAATTCTGTTTGCGACCTCAGTTCACGACCCTGATATACAGTATTGTTCAAAATAATAGCAGTACAATGTGACTAACCAGAATAATCAAGGTTTTTCGTATATTTTTTTATTGCTACGTGGCAAACAAGTTACCAGTAGGTTCAGTAGATTCTCAGAAAACAAATGAGACCCAGCATTCATGATATGCACGCTCTTAAGGCTGTGCAATTGGGCAATTAGTTGAATTAGTTGAAAGCGGTGTGTTCAAAAAAATAGCAGTGTGGCATTCAATCACTGAGGTCATCAATTTTGTGAAGAAACAGGTGTGAATCAGGTGGCCCCTATTTAAGGATGAAGCCAACACTTGTTGAACATGCATTTGAAAGCTGAGGAAAATGGGTCGTTCAAGACATTGTTCAGAAGAACAGCGTACTTTGATTAAAAAGTTGATTAGAGAGGGGAAAACCTATAAAGAGGTGCAAAAAATGATAGGCTGTTCAGCTAAAATGATCTCCAATGCCTTAAAATGGAGAGCAAAACCAGAGAGACGTGGAAGAAAACGGAAGACAACCATCAAAATGGATAGAAGAATAACCAGAATGGCAAAGGCTCAGCCAATGATCACCTCCAGGATGATCAAAGACAGTCTGGAGTTACCTGTAAGTACTGTGACAGTTAGAAGACGTCTGTGTGAAGCTAATCTATTTTCAAGAATCCCCCGCAAAGTCCCTCTGTTAAAAAAAAGGCATGTGCAGAAGAGGTTACAATTTGCCAAAGAACACATCAACTGGCCTAAAGAGAAATGGAGGAACATTTTGTGGACTGATGAGAGTAAAATTGTTCTTTTTGGGTCCAAGGGCCACAGGCAGTTTGTGAGACGACCCCCAAACTCTGAATTCAAGCCACAGTACACAGTGAAGACAGTGAAGCATGGAGGTGCAAGCATCATGATATGGGCATGTTTCTCCTACTATGGTGTTGGGCCTATTTATCGCATACCAGGGATCATGGATCAGTTTATGTTAAAATACTTGAAGAGGTCATGTTGCCCTATGCTGAAGAGGACATGCCCTTGAAATGGTTGTTTCAACAAGACAATGACCCAAAACACACTAGTAAACGGGCAAAGTCTTGGTTCCAAACCAACAAAATTAATGTTATGGAGTGGCCAGCCCAATCTCCAGACCTTAATCCAATTGAGAACTTGTGGGGTGATATCAAAAATGCTGTTTCTGAAGCAAAACCAAGAAATGTGAATGAATTGTGGAATGTTGTTAAAGAATCATGGAGTGGAATAACAGCTGAGAGGTGCCACAAGTTGGTTGACTCCATGCCACACAGATGTCAAGCAGTTTTAAAAAACTGTGGTCATACAACTAAATATTAGTTTAGTGATTCACAGGATTGCTAAATCCCAGGAAAAAAAAATGTTTGTACAAAATAGTTTTGAGTTTGTACAGTCAAAGGTAGACACTGCTATTTTTTTGAACACACCCCTTTCAACTAATTGCCCAATTGCACAGCCTTAAGAGCGTGCATATCATGAATGCTGGGTCTTGTTTGTTTTCTGACAATCTACTGAACCTACTGGTAACTTGTTTGCCACGTAGCAATAAAAAATATACTAAAAACCTTGATTATTCTGGTTAGTCACATTGTACTGCTATTATTTTGAACAATACTGTATAAGGACACTTCATGCATAGGATACCAAAAACAGCTTACAACATGAGTTCCAAACGTCTGACATGAATCTGAGCTCTCTGTAAACAGAAGTCAATTTCTGTGTATCTGTCTATCTGTGGAATGTCATGTATTGATCTGAGACAGTGCTCGAGTTACGTGAAGTTCAGCAGCTGGTGTACTATCAGCAGAAGGAGCGAGTAGCAGCCATGTGGTGACCCTGTTTTAGGCCCGTCATGCTGCTAAATCGGACCTCTGATTAGCTCCCCGCCTCTGAAATGACAGATGTACCGGATACAGATCCATTGCACTGGAATGAAGGTATGGCAGCTTGAGTAGTGGAAACAGTGGACTGTGCCAATAGGAAAAGTTTGATCCCAAGCGAGATACTGAAGACACTATCAACACACACTGTGTGCTAAATATAGCAACTGGCATAGAGCGAGACGTGCCTCTCTGATGCTCCTCAAATATCACAGGCCTGTTATTCTGAGACGCTTTGGTGTGTCTGTGCAGCGACATCGCATTCTGTTCTTCAACTTGTACTCTTCATTTCCCTCTCGTTCTCTTCCTCCCCCTCTTGAACCTGTCCCCTTGTCTCCCCCTCCAGTCTCTGTCCTTGGTAGAGCAGTGTGTGGTAATCCTATTACTCTTTTGCGAAAACCAGCTGAGAGAAAGAGAGGGAGCTGGAGAGAGAGGGTGAGCGGGAGAGAGGGATTGTCTGTTCTCTGTTGTAGTGGTGAGCAGACAAAAAGCACTTTGAGCTGGAACATGACCCTAAAGACTGAGGGAAGAATACAGGGATGAGAGAGGAGGGGCGCTAAAGGCAGATGATGGGATTCCTGACAGTTGGAGCGCCAAACTTGAAAATAAACATGTTCTGTGATGACAAAGAGCCAGCTGACATGCTATCTCATCCTTTTAGGACACACACACAAGCGGATAAACAGTTTTTCTTATAAATATGTAAGATCTTCAGTTGTGAGTATCTGTCCAAACAAAGTTAGGTTTTTTATTACTTTAACATTTATTTATTTAGCAGACGCTTTTATCCAAAGTGACTTACAACCAATTCGGTTGTAATCCTTGAGTATGCAATTAAACAAGAAGTGCTAGCAATAGAAAGTTTCAATGATTGTCCAGAATAGTACAAGCCAGAGCAGGGAGGAATATAAGATCTAGTAAAAGAATGGAAGATATTTTTTTTCTGCTTGTCTAATAAAGGTTTACATGTTTTAGTCATATATATGAATTTCATGTCATATTAATTGATTGTTTTTGGTACAGCTTAGAAAAAAAAATAGTTTTTGTTTTTTTTTACATGAAATCGTCATGGAATGTTGCTGTTATGAAATTTAAGATTACAGATATTTTTTTTTTTTTGTAAAACGTCAAGTGATTATTTGATGTCTAGTGTACTGAACATTCAGACTCAACTATTCAACAGTAGAATATTACACAGATTTCATGGTAAAATAATTAAAATACAGCTTATATTGTGTAAGCCGATCCATGAAATAAAAACAGTAATGTTGATATTACTATTGTTATTACATTATTACATTCTGTTATCAGTATTATTTACAGCATGGTCTCTCGTTCTGTCCCTTGTTTCTGAGGAATCACTTCCCTCTTCTGTGTGCTTCACCTCCACTAAGAGGCCAACAGATAAAGAGGTGCAATGAGAGCCTCTTAAACAGAGTACTCTTACATTTATCATCTAATTTGACAGTGCAACAGCACTCATGAGTGAATTTGATAAAAAAAAAAAAAATGTTGTACAGTGTGTAGTGCAAGCACATATCTGTTTTAAATCTGTGCCCTCTGAGAAAAAGTAGTGTCAAACAGGACATGACTGAATATTTTGAGCATGCACTTTCATAAATGGAGGGAAAACTGTGCTCTGCATCACTCCAGTATCTGTCTGTCAGACCGATTTTAGATGCTGATCATCACATAAAGAAGAACAGGGAAACTGAGCTGGTGGGGCAGGGGAACAGAAGAAGGGGGGTTCTCCCAATGCTGCAGAACATGCTGGTGTAATAAAGTGAGAAGAATGTTTCTCTAAATGTTTAAAAGAACATTTGTGTGTTTGGTGTAATGAAATGTGTTTATGCGGTTTAAGGTAAAAAAAAAAACAAAAAAAACATTATTTTCCACATAATGTACATTATTGTTGCACCTCTATGTTCCGCCTTTTTAAACCTGTTGATTTTTACGAAGCTCGTCGTTCTGAAACCGAGGCGTGCGCTGATTGGCCAGCTATCCAGTGCGTTGTGATTGGCTGAATACCTCAAGTGTCTGATGGAAATGTTATGCACCTTAACATATTGTGATTCCGTGTGCATGGCGAGACAAAAACAATAAAACTCATTATAAACGAGGCATTTGTTGCATCCAAGGGGGGGCATAATTACTGATTATAATAACTTGTACTGTCTTTTTACCTGTGGTCTTGTGTATCGAGCTGCATATTGCACTGCGTGAACATAAAACCACGCCAGCATTTGTGATCAGAGAAACGACAAACAACTAGCGCTACTCTACACTGCTCAAAACTCGCGTTTGAATCATTAGTTTAATATGAAAATTAACTTATGGGCTGTGAGTCTGAAGCGCCAGACTGTCCTTGCGAAGTTGGAACTACCCCAGTTTTAAGGAAACAGTATTAGTGCAAAGAAACATTGTAGGCTACTGGTTCAGGAAACAGTCCTCGTCCTCCGTAAAATGCGCAGCACACATCTGAATATTTGGGTTGAACTGTTCTGGAACAGTGTTGTTTTTTTGGAAGGCCAAACTAAGTAGTTTCACTTTCACAATGAAACACAGCGTCTCCACAACATGCAACAATACTGTCTACAGCAAGAATCAAAGTTACGCCTTCTTTCTGTGCGTAAACATTTGGGCGGCATTACGCAAATCTTCCCACATCGTGATGTGGACATGTGGGGGCGTGTTAGAATGAGCCGCTTTAGGAGGTTGTCTCCCAACTTTGATAAAGAATATCTCTTTGGATTTGAGACTTTAGTTTTCTTCTTCATGCACCAAGTGTTTGTAACACTCCAAAGAGAAAGGAGAAACTGAATTTGCATCAATGACCCCTTTAACAGAGAGAATTTTAGTTTTTAATGATTTAGTAAATGTGTAAATGTTGAAGTTAAATTTAAGATTAACTATCTGAGAGCTGTTGGTTATACCTAAACATAAACAGAAGTGCGGAGGAGAAGGCGAGTTGTGTGTCAATACATAAACACACCACATGTGAGAGCGAGAAACTGATAACCTTGAGGTTTACTGTGCTAACAGACTTGCCATAAAGTCCAGTGGTTAGAGAGAGCAGAGTTCAGAGGAAGAGGAGGAAGAGAAGGTTGATAGGGCTAAATAAATGTTGTGGATGAATAATACAGAAGTGAAAGAAACAGTGTAAGGATGAAGAGGATGAATTGGACAGCACAATGGATCATGTTTTGCAGAGACATAGAGAGGGTAGAGTAGTGATTTAGCAGTTAGCAGAACAACACACTGGGAAACAGAGATACAATAGATGAAGTAGAAAGAAGAAGATGCAAGTGTAAGAAAGAGGAAATGGAAAATTGTGTGTAAATACAACAGTAGACTGTATTTATTACAGTCAAAGGAAATTGCCCATTCTGATAAGTGCTCTGGGTTTCTGTCCTGGGGAAAGACAGATGTGACAGCACTGGATATTTCCAAAACACACGCTCACACAGACTGCAGCAGCAGCATTATGGAGCTGAGATGCTTATCTGAGGTACGTCTGTTTCCTGTGACCAGAAATGACTGCTGACACTGACTAAATAACAACAAGAAGCACAATCATGAGAACCACTACAACACGCATAACAGCTCACAGCACAATAACAGTTTCCTCTCAAAGGAAAAGGACAATTGATCAGGTTAAAGCTCATAAAAGCACAGACCATCCTGTCAGTCTTACCTTAACATTCCCATCACACAGATTTGATTCAAGCAGAGTGTTATTCTCACAGATATTTTGTTTATGTAGTGCTGGCTGATATATGGAAGCCTGTTTCCACCACAGGACTGAAAAAAGATAATTGTGGCTTGTGTTCTTTTTTTTTCTAACAATTCTTAGTTTATATCTTAACTCAGATTTTGTTTCTAGCAATCCTGAATTCTGAGAAGAAAAGTTATAATTGTGAGATATAAACTCGCAATTGCAAGAAAAAAGGCAGAATTTTTTAACAATTTTTTTTAACAATTTTTAATTGTTTACATCTTATAATTCATTTTTTCTCTGAGTTTTGGGTGTACATCTCCCAATTTTGTTTCTTTCAGATTTCCCCATGAAATATTTTAATATAAGTTTACATTTGACTTTTTATCTCACAATTCTGTTTTTTTTTTCTCGTAATTGTAAGTTTAGATATCACAATTCTGACTTTACTTCTCAGAAATGCAAGTTCATATTCCTCAATACTGAGTTTGTTTTGTTTCAGTCTTGCAATTCTGATTTTATAACTTGCAGTTCTGAGAGTCTTGCTTCTGAGAACTGAGAGTCTGAGAATAAATGTATTATTGTGAGGAAAAATGTGCAATTACCTTTTAAAAAAACAAACAGGCTTCCATTGACGAAAACAGGCTTCCATTGATATGTCAGCCATCTTAGATTTATACTGACACCTAGTGGAATAAATGCAGTTTCATGAAAAGCAATAGTTTGCAACATTATTAAAGGTTGTTCACTATCAGCTTTTATTAATGTCTTTATTGAAAAAGTGTCTGATGATGGATAAATTATGTTATTAGGGAATACCCTTTTTTATTTTTTATTTTATTTTTTGGAGAAATAAAATTACTTATTGCACCTTTAATGATATTTTGTGCCAACCCTCGTCAGTCCCCTGTTTTCTAGCAGTAGGATGTGCTAATCTAGAACAGGAGACATGCTACACTGCTCATGAGAGACACTACATTTACTCAAAAACTGTTGACAGAGGGAAAAGGGGTCCTTTTATGGTTCAGGTGCTCAGCTTTAACACAGGATGTATATGCTTGAGCAGATGGATCACATTCAAATCATACAGGAAATGAACATACTTTCTCACACTGCAATATTCTCATTCTTTCTCATGCACGTGCCAACAAAGGATTGTGGTCACTAGGCCACACGATTCTGTTTTACTGGTAATCTTCATGAAATCACTGAACAGAAAACATGAGGAAGGTCATGTTATACGTTTCAGAATTTTTTTTATACTTGTTCTTATATTTCGTATAATACAAAGGAGGATGAAATATATATATATATATATATGTATGTATGTGTGTGTATGTATATATATATATGTATATATATATATATATGTATATATATATATATATATGTATGTATATGTATGTGTGTGGGTGAATGACAAATGAGACTACATTATATTTTCCAGGGTAACAAACATATCACCAGTTTCATAAATATCATACATTTTACACAAGATATTTTATAAGGTAACAGTTTACAATAATGTTCCATATGTTAACATTAGTTGCCTACATTGACCTAAACTGATAATGAAAAGTACTTCTAATGTATGTATTAATTATATATGATATATAAACTATGTAAACTAATATATATATATATATATATATATATATATATATATATATATATATATATACATATACACATATACACATATATATATATATATATATATATATATATATATATATATATATATATATATATATATATATATATATATATATATACATATACACATATATATATATATATATATATATATATATATATATATATATATATATATATATATATAATCAAACTGTATATGGTTCATAATATATGTGGCATGATGTTTAATGTACATGTTGTGGTAACAGAAAATATTTAGCGGCCAAAAGTGCCCTTTGATTTCATTGTTTTGAATTGATAAATTCCGGAAATCATTATTCGATACACTAGCTATTAACCTCCCGATGGGGGTAGATAATTATCATTAAATGAAAGACAACGATGACTAGTTAGCTCGAAAAACACTTGTTGCTGACGTTAACGGGCGCGATGACGCGGAATCTCAAGTTCTTGAAGGACGCGGATGTGATGTCATCGCGGACAGTGCTTAGGCGGTCTCCATAACGACTCCTCGTGCTGCAGTGACGCCAACCCCGACCCACGGTGAGGGGGCGTGACTCAGCCAGTGCCCCCCGCCCCGGTCCCCTCCTTCCCCCGGCCGTGTGGGCGGCCCCGTGCCGCACAGCGAGCGAAACACGACACCCGAGAGAGAGAGAGAGAGAGAGAGAGAGAGAGAGAGAGAGAGAGAGAGAGAGAGAGAGAGAAAGAGAGAGAAAGAGAGAGAGAGAGAGAGAGAGAGAGAGAGAAAGAGAGAGAGAGAGAAACGGGGGGAGGAGACAGCGAGTAATTTCAGACTAGGGAGAGTGGAGGAAGGAGAAAAAAGTCGGTGTGAAAGAGAGAATGGGAAACTGACTGATATACTGCGAATGGCGAACCTCGGTAGAGCAGATGACAAACTAACAGAAGGATAAAATGTTGCGAAAATCATCAACTGGGCACAAGAGCGCGCGTCTGTAACAGAGAGTCGCGGAGTGCTGCTTCTGCGCGGTGTTGGGATTGTACCGATCGCTCCCGGGACAGAAGGGAAAGCGCTGTTTTGGAACTCCGTTGCTCCCCATCCCGTCACGTCCCGCCAGTGGAAGTGCTGAGCCTCTGTCCCAAACTCAGCGCTGTCGGTCGGAGGGTTTGGAGGACCGTGTGAAGAGGCCAGAAAACACACAGCGGGAACGAACAAGAGCGCTGAACATTGGACAAAAGTTTGGCCTTTTGGAGACGGGGGTGCGGGAGAGGCCGAGTCTCGCGCTGCTGAACTGACAACTTCACACAGCTTGATTTCACCATGAAAACCCCGGGGGACACGGGTAAGTTACCCAGGCATTAATTATCAAGGGCTGCCACAACTTTGACTTGTTGTTTATTAACTGACAGTGTATCAAGTCAGGATTTAACGACACTCAGTCCATCTTGAATTATTCAACGGGGAGAAATGTCAAAACTCACTTATGTAGTTTCGTGACAACTGACTTATACTTAAAAAAAAAAAAGGAAAAAAAAAAGCTGACAGTGTTTGTCCAGGGTTTATTACTCTGACACGCCAACTGATTCAGTACTCGGCTAGTTTTGTTTGTTTACATTATCAGATGAATCTAAGATGTTTTTAACTCATGACCCTAACTGACCGCTTTCAAATCTTAAAACTTAACAAATAACGCGGTTAACAGTTCATTCATTTAAATAACCTCAAGTGCTGCTGTGTAGTCCAGCTCAGCGCGTCGGTTCTAGTAGATCTAATGGTAACAAGTTCTCACAAGTTCTAAAGGTTTTACTTTAAATAGTTACATTCGAACCTAACGACCGCTTCTGTTCAGTTTCTTCCAGTCCTGTCAGCGCATTCCGCTCTGAACCTGTTGAATGGCTACAACTTTAAAACAACAGCTTGTGTCGTTTTTGGAAATATGCCGAAATCGACGCCGCTGAGTCCCCGCTAAATGTTAAATATCTTATTTCCCCCAAACATATCCCCCCTCGCACACTGCGCGTGCCAGCTGTGCAGCTCAAGCGCGAGCTTTGAACCAGTAGCATGCCACATTCAAAATGGAAGCCCTGCTTTCACACCGAAGTGTTTAATGGACGTTTTCAACACTTTATTTATGAAGATGGGTCACTTTACAGTCAGTACTGTTTTTAGGGATTTTAAATATATAATTTTAAGCTTGTAAAGTGCATAAAAATCTAAAAACAGAGCTCCGCTTTAATTTCCCGTTAAGTAACGATTGCCTACTTTTGTGACGAATGCTTTTCAGTATTTTGAATTCACTTTAATCACTGTTAGCATACTTTCCTTAAGTATTCATTTCCGAACATGTTTAGTATATACTTGGTAAGTTGCCACTGTCCCGCCAACTACTGGAAGCTCAGTAGCCCTGTTCAGGAGGCCTATTGTGGTATGTTTGGGAATCCATGTTGAGACGCTCTCGCTTTCTCTCTCTCGTCACGATTTTCTCAGCGCTCGTGCTCCGCCGCCCGCACCGCTCGAAGTTTAATGGACTTTTAACTATAACATTCCATCAGCACCGCGAGCGCGCTAGTCATTATCCAGTCTGCAGTCTCGCGATGCGTTGTAGCGCTGTCTCGCGCTGCTGCATGGGCTTTATGAAGTTCGTCCGGCTCTGCGTGAAGTCTTAGCACTTCATGGTCACTTTCACTTTTATAAACCCTGGCTTTCCCGTCCCGAACGCTACATTTGAGTAGTATGTAGTGTGTTAAATTGCAAGTATGTTTGTATATAATCTTTTTATTTTAAAGAACAACTGACAAGTGCAAATGATTATATCTGAAATCCATATAATGTAGCGCTGAAGCTCTCCTTTTTTAGTTTGTGAGTATGAAACGCTGGGTAAGCTATTATTGTGGATAAATAATATTACTTTATATCCTGAAGACTGTGTGTGAGTTGTCAGTGAAAGCTCTCTATAGGGCAAGTATTAAATATCTGAAAGAAATGCATTACCTCATAAGTTCATTATGTATGCTGTGATACTAGTATCAGCACATTTGAAAACCACATGCCACTTTCAGATGTGATTTGTTTAGGCCAAATTATTCTATCTTTTTCCTAATTGGAATGTATTTTTAACTAGGACTGTGCCTAAAATGTAAATTTGATGCGGTTGACTTCTTGACCTGCTCTAAAAATACTTACTTTCATCAGTAGCATTGGTTTTCCCCTCTTGCAAGATAAAAGTTTTGTATCACACATATTTTATCTTAAATCGACAGAGGATGTCATTTTTACATATGTTGACTTTGTGAAGCTGAACGTTAGGTGCTGAGATGGGATGAAATGTTGCTTTAATTCAGCTGGCAAGAACTACTACTAGTACCTTGTGGTTTTATCAGTCTACGGCTGTGCAGGCCACATTATGACCTCGATAGTTACAAGGTGAGCTCAGCTGCTGAGTATGCAAGCGAGTGAGCAAGAGAGTCAGAAGAAAATACAGTACTGAGTATAGGATGTGGTTTCCAAGTGCATCACTCTATCACATTTTAGTATCTCTTCAGTCTGTGTTCTTACCTGCAAACACCCACAGTGGTATAAATACGTAGTGCATATCGGTGAGAGAGCATTTTCTCTGAAAGCCTTGGTTTGTTTTGAGAACAGGAGGTGACAACAGCGCTGGTACGGTGTGCACCTGATAAAAGTCATGTGTGCGTCCGTGAGTCCTTGTAAAACGGAAACTATCAACTTCATCAAAAAGCTCTCGCCACATGAATCACATTAGATAAGAGACACTGCTTTTATCAGTTCCTCTCTCTCTGGCTGCCACTTTGCATGAATTCAGAGAATGATGCGCACCTCTCCAGGCTTTCTTCTCTTTTCCTGGTGGTGTGTGTCTGCATAAATAGGCTTCAGCTGACCCTGGCTGATCTCGTTTCCTCTGTAACATCTGAAAGTGCCTGTGGTTTAACCATGGTCTACCCATCAGGCCTCAGTTTGTATTTAGTACAGCAGTATCCTGAATTGCTAACACTGTAATTTGTGCGCTATCTCATGAGATGGTTGTTAATGAAGAGTCAGCGGTTAAGATTGCAGCTTTAATTTGTAGTACTGGCTTGTTATTTTGCATAGAGGTAGTGTTGACCATCAGTGTCAGAAATGTATTCAATATTCAATAATTACTCAGAATTACACAAGTGGTTATTCATTAAAATATATTTAGCACATCTGCTAGTCTGATACTGCTTTTACACAATAGTTAAAGAAACAAGAAACTAATATCGAGTAACTTTCATTTTAGAGATTTATTAAATTAATATATTATACATTTATTTTTGTCTGTTTTGTCTAACGGAAGTGTTAGTGTTTTGGAGTCTTAAACAAATCGTTTGAGTGAATGATTCAATGACTCGCTCATAAACACAGTACCTTGTTTTGCTCTTGAGTGAATCAGTGGTGTTCAATGAATCGCTTAAGTGAACAATTCAACGATTCCCTTATAAAGAATTCCACTCAGCCAGTCAAATTCTAATTCTAATTGATAAATACATTTAAATAATAGCGACAATATCATATTTTAGATTTCAGCTGCATTTTTGACCCAGTCATGATTAATTTCGAACCCTGGCACAGTTATATTCTACATGTTTGCCTGTGTGTCGTTGCCATGCTTACTGTATGCTGGTTTCCATGTAGGTGTAATAGATTGTTAATTTGGAATAATTAGCCGCCTTTTATCACTCGTTCACATTGTCACAAAGGAGACCGTGTGCTCTATTTTAGTCCGTGTTATGCAGCCGCCTCAGTTGTTCAGGTATCTCTGGAACCAGTTCAACATCAACAGACACCTCTTAATGTTTACATGCTTATGTATCCTGTTCGGCAGCATGTGCGTGTGTTTGTGTGAGGCAGCCAGCGAGCGAATATGTTTTGTATTTTCCGCACTGCCTAGTTTCCCACCAGTCCCATCAAATGATTGCACCGTCATGCTATTTCTGTGAACACAAATGGAAGGCCTGTAAATGTCACACACATGGGCAGGATTTTTCGTTGGCATTGAAGTGTGAGATCATATTGGATCAACAGCGATACAGTTTGTACTTTTATTCTTACACCACTCACCTTGGGAGAGCTTGTACTTTGATATGGGAGCGTTGGGAATAAATGTTTCACTGGAAGTGTACAGATGGTGTATTTCTAGGGATGAATAAAGTCCTCGGGGGTTGAATAGTATTGTGTTTGTTTTTACCCCTGGAGAACAATAATGGTGTGTCCAGCGACAGGGGAGCACAGTGGTTTGTGTGTGTTTGCCATGTTACGGGGGCAGCGTAGAATACGAGGCGAGAGTGTCCATGTGTTGGAGTCTTTTACAGACTGACAGAAGCACAGAGGCCCCTGTGTATAATCGGGGGGGGGGGGGGGGGGGGAGAGAAGTGTGTGTATGATCCTGACCTCATGACCTTCCATAGCTACACCCTTAACCCTGCATTCCAGCACACACCCCTGCCCCCGCGGGCCACATGCCATGCGGCCAATGGCATGAGGACCTGATGCCATCTCTTCAACCGCATATGACACTGTAGTAGAGCGTATGAACAACGTCAGCCTGGTTTCATTTCCTTATCTTATTTCCTAAATTTGTCTGTGTAATTCCCCATTTCTTCAAATCAGTAGTACTACAGATTTACAATATTTGATTAAGGTTCCGGTTCCCTTTAGTTAGTGAGGTCAGATGTGATCTCACTCTCACTTTCCTTCCCTTCTGTTCTGTTGTTCCTCTTCAAGCATCAGGAGAATGTTAAACATTCGAAGCACATGTGAGTTTTGTGCGTTATTCAAAGTTGGAGCACACAAGAACAAGTTGATGATTGAAGTGTTGTGCGGAAAGAATAGTTTAACCGATGCTCTATTATGTGGTTTGATATTTGCATGTCTTTCACAATAACATACCGCACATATCCGAAGAGCCTTTAGTAGGATGGCCATTAACATGACAAACCATTGAAGCTGAAGCATGTGAAGATGTGTCAGGGTGCTAATTTTTGGGTTTTTATTCAAGCACAAAACAATCTCTGCTTTTTCTACCTACAGACGTTTGCAGATTTTCAGTTAGATTCGTATTGTTACAATGAACAGTTGTGTACTCTTTCTCCACATTACTTGCACCCAGATATCCTGGTATCCAGCTAAAACAAGTCATAATAATGGATTTTTGATCGCTCCAGGGTGTAATTTTTGTGAAAATTACAGTACTTTGGCATTTTTGTATGCCCAGTCATGGTCAGTCATATTGAACCAAGTGCATTGTGGGTTAAGTTTCCCGTCATTTTGGCAAAAGGGAATACCGCAGGCCATCTTGCCAGCTGTGAATCACCCTTTTAAGTGCCAAAATAAAATACACTTTGTTAAAAAATGTATTAAACAAATCAAAATGTTTATAATTAAAATTCTTGAAAATGTGCCATTTTATGGAAGTTACAAAGTAAAACCTCTTACCCTCCTTATGCCATCTGCTTCTAATGGTTGCGCTTTCAACTATGCCATATTGGACATCTAAGAAAGCATGTTGTACCAGCCAAACACTTGAGAGGGCATTAATGCATATGGCTTCATTGATATGTTTAGTAAAACCCTGGTATCTGGACTTGGAGTAATTGTCATATCACTTTACCTTTTTATATATTTCATTTATCTGCTGAACTACTCCTAAAAAAAATCTGCTTCGACATCTAAGGCCCTGTCCACATGGAGACGCGTTTAGCTGTATACGCATACATTTTGTAATCGTATAGGCGTTTCGTCCACATGGATCCAGCCTTTTGGGAGAGTGAAACCGATATTTTTTGAAACCAGGTTCCAGAGTGGATAAATCTGAAAATGCTGCCCTTGCATTTTCGTGTGGACAGCGAATCCGTGTACTTTCTGAAACGATGACGTCATCAGCCCACGTCTCGCCGCTATTCAGACACTGCTAGACCACGTAACAGCAACAAAACATGAGCAAACACTGAACAATTGTGTTTTTATTAATTTAAGTTAACACAGGGTAATGAATGTATTGTTCCATGCTCGTTTGTATACTGCGCGCAAGATTTATGCGCATAGTCCTATGTCTTCTTCTCCATCTTTAGTGTATCTCTGTGGCAGAATTACAGCTCCACATGCTGGTCTGGTTTGTATATTACATCGTTTTGTGTCGGATGCAGATATTTCTTGAGATGAGAAAAAAAGGAAAAGATCGGATTGGGAAAGCTCTGGCTTCGTGTGGACGTAGCCTAGATGCTCACTATCAATTGCTACTTTGAGTGTACGTCTGGGATCAACAGAAAAAAATGTCCCCAGACTTCATTGCACGGGACAATAACTAGGTAGAAAAGTACTTTTCATTCAAAAACTCTAAAATACTTTAATTCATAATTATTACATTTTTGAATGTCTATGAATGTTAATGTTTTTTAACGAGATACTTAAGGTTAAGTGACCTTTTCTGCTGATTTTAAACATCTCTTTCCAACCACTGTTTACACTTCATACTGTAGCTTTCCATTACACTTTCAGAGAAACCTCCATTAGTCTTTTATTAGACTTGCACATAATTGCACTGCGCATCTGTTTTCACTCGCTTCGAACAATGCAGAAGAGACGCAGTCCTACAGACTATATATATTGAGCCACGTTTATTGATTTTGAATAATGGACAAAGTGTTAATATTGATGGATGTGCCATTGACAACCGTTAATAGGGCAATCTTCTCATGGTTCAGCAAACACTCACTCTGTTAACGCTGACACACATGCTCTCACTGGTTTGTTTTGCAGAAAAAACGTGGACCTCCCACATTCCTGCTCAAAGCTTAAATCACTACAGCCTGTGTGGCATTACTCATTCCAGGAAAAGCATTCTGCCAAACACACACACACACACACACACACACACACACACACACACGCGCAAACTCACACACATCGAATCACATTCTTGGAAAAGCCCACTTTTTAGGGCATTTTTGACTACAGATGCTTCAGACCTTGTCACAGATGTGTTACAAGCACAAACGTTTAACTTTTAGGTCATTTCAGTGTCTTAACATGACTTAAAATCTTTTTCTCAGAGCGGTTAGAGCTTTAACTATGTTTGTGGCTGTGTTTCTCTCTGTCATGCTGTACTTAGTTGTTTTCCCGGCACTTTTTGTGCTGATTGCTGACTGGTTGCTCATAGAGCTCAGCCGCTGTTAGAATGTGTGCTCTGGGTCCAGACTGTCATCAGGAGCTTCTGTGCTTGAACCTGATGAAATGCAGCCTGCTCTGCTGTGGAAGAATGTTGCTCTGTCTGTGTGTGTGTGTGTGTGTGTGTGTGTTGGGAGAGAGAAATGTAATACAGGTTCTTTACAGAGGCTGCATTGTCATGAGCATGACTCAGTGTAACACCTGGATTGTGTGCCTGTGTGTGTGTGTTTTGTCTGAGTGCAGCGTCCAGTGACATTGAGATGTTAACTGATGTTAAGTGCTGGTCATAAGCACTTCAGATAAGCAACAGTTTACTAACATTATGCCCTTTATAGCCCCTTTCACACTGCACGTCGGACCCGCAATATTCCCGTAACATTGCCTGGTCGCCTTCTGTGTGAAAGCAACCACGTCCCGGAATTGATTACCGAAACGAACCCGGGTCGGGGACCTAGTAACATTGCGGTAATCGATCCGGAACGAGCGCTGTGTGAACAAAAGCCAGATCTAATTCCGTATCGAAGTGATGACGCGCGTTATCGCGCGACTCTTTTACGGGCTGTTTTAAAGGAAGATCTACATTCGCGACGAAAACATATGTGCAAACTGTAATGAAGCAGAGATCAGTTAGTTCCTCACTTTCCGCGCTGACGCCGAGATCGTTTGCTTGCTTCAGTTAAAGTGTAACGTGCCAAGCGTTGTCGACTCGTACATTACACGTCACGCGCTGATGTCACATGTCGTTACGGGATCTTCAAGGGTTGTGTGTGAAAGCACGCACATATACCGGGTCATCACTGGCAGTGTGAAAGTGCCAAATCTAGCGACCAGGGAACAATTACAGGAACACGTTACCCCTGTATTTGCCGGAATGGCAGTGTGAAAGGGGCTTATGTGAGACCATTTCCATTTTCTATGTGTCTTCCACCTTTGTCTCACTCCCATTGAATCCCTTATTGGGCGAATGTTAAAGCATGTTGGATGTGTTTTGATGTGGATTTTTTGTTGTGATGCTGCTACAAGGTGTGTGTGGAGGTCGGGTTTTGCCTGTATCGTGTGGTCCAGATGTCCCATTAATGATGAATGAAATGAAAATCTAAAGAATCTGAAATCTGCTGGATTGTGAGAAGCAGCCAACAGTGCCCATAAAAACATTACAAACATAAACAAATGTATTAATGAAAATGTACAAATAGTTTTAGGATGCAAAATAAAATAAAAACAACTAGGTTTAGTAATATAATAGGATAGATATCAAATAAAAATAATGTATTTATACATTTATTTATAATTAATTAATATAGCCTTTCAATATTTAAATATTTGATAATATTTTAAACTTTAAAAATAATAAGGTTTTTCCACATATTTTTAAAGGTTTTGTTTATTAAATGTTTCTTGTTTTAATATTTTAGATGTAATTATATTGATAACTAAAAACAAAAAAAAATTGTCTTTAAGGAAAGTCTTTTCTTTGATAGAGAACTAATAAAAATAAAAAAGTAAAGTAAAGTAAGCTATATAGTGTACAGTATACAGGAATAAACACTTATTGATTTGTTTATTTTTGATGTGAGTTTTTAATGATTAAAGGTAGTTTAATGAATATAAACACAAATAGGTTAAACATGGAAAGCCAAATGATATATTTTTATACATTGATATATAACAGTAATTAAACTAGAACTGGCACGGAGGTAAAATTACAATTTAAAGTCACAGGGACTGCTGTTTATTTAAAAAAGAAAGCTGCAGGATGTGAATTTATTTCTGCTCCAGCTCCAGCTCTATGATACATTGTATAATATTTCAGGTCACTCCTTTCTGATTATATTACTATATTATAGTGGATTAGAGTATCATTGAAGGGTTTTCAGCATCACAGCAACTTTTCAGATTCGAGGAATCGACTCTTGGAGTCAACTTCCCATCAATAGTTTCTAGTTTCAGCAGTAAAAAACAGTAGAAGTCTGTCTTATGTGCTCATTTAACTGGGTAAACATGTCTGTGTGTGTGTGTACGAGTGTGTGATAATGCTATTCAAATAATAATGAAATCCAGCACACACACACTTTTATTCATTATATACACAGTCTAAACCTGTGTGTGTAAGAGTGTGTGTTTGTGTGGTCAACTGCCGGGAATTCAAATGCAGTCTGGCGCCACTTTAACACCCCACCCCACCCCCTCTCTTCTGTACCCCGTTCCCTTTCCTTCTCTTCTGAGGAATGCAAGATCATGTTCTCTTTCTCTCTCTCTCTAGCTTTCCCTCTGTCCTTCTCTTCATGTGCTGAAACCTGCTCAAGAGCTTACTGGAGTTGTTCTGAACTTTGAACCAGTTTGTTACCGGCATTTACGGCACTCACTTTCTAATTCATCAGTTAGGGTGTGTGTGTGTTTAGTGGAGGGAAGGTGTGTGTAACATATTGGATATGTGCACCTAATCGTATAAAGGCCAGGATGGAAGACAGGTGGCAAATATTTTCGGAGCCGTAAAGAGAGGACGTCCGAAAACAACCCGCTTGTTTTGTAGACACTTTGTATGAGTTGCTGATATTCTGTTACCCGTTCACGGAAGGCCAGCTGGATTTCAACCCAACACGCCTGAATGACTAGATTAAATGAAATAACTGTGCTGATAACAAGTTGCCAGGTCTGAATGGGAGACGAGGTTCAGTGGGATTGTAAAATGTCTTTAAGATGAAGTGTGTAAATTATGCACAACTACACTAAATGGTGAATGTGGAAACTGGAAATAACTAAACTAATAAATACATTTAGACAGACTATATCATTAACTTGTGATGTTAATATTGTTAACAGAGTCTAAAAACAAATAATGTCAACAAAGTCTTTAAAAAGCAAGTGTGTGTGTGTGTCTGGTTTTACTTTTGCTGGTTACATCACCATTTTTTTTTTTTTTTTTTTACTAAAGTGTAAAAGAAATAGAAACGGATTAGAAAAAAGACAATGATGACAGTTTTCAAACAGGTTCTCAAACATTCTTTTGTCTCTCTAGTCAAAAAGACAGATAGTCCCGCCCCCAGCTTCACGCTATTGGTTGAGACATTTTTGTTGTGTTGGGCTGTCCTGGATGCGCAACAAAAAGCACCACACACTCACAGCCATTTCAAGAAAGTACTTTGAGAATTTTGATGTTGAAAAAAAAAAGACATTTGCCTTTTGAGTTTTATCACACAGCTCGGACACTTGCACAGATGTGAACGTAATGGTGCTTGCAATGTACTCCCATTGTGTGTGTGTTCAGATGGGTTTTGTATTTCATAGAGAGCTACGAAAGAATAGTGAATGTGTGTGTGTGTGTGTTGGTGTGACTGAAAACCTTTTAGACCATCGATTACACCTCCATCCTTCCACTCTTCTCACACACACACACACACACACACACACATACCTCTCTGTCACTAATCCATGCTGGAATACCCCAGTGGCATCTCATCTTCCATCACTCTCTCTGTCTTTTCCCTCCATCCCTCTCTCGTTTTAGGCCTGGTGTGGGTTGCACAAGATTGTGAGTATTTGAGTAAGTTTTCAGGCCTGGTGGTCGACTTGCTGTGTCATCATCTCCAACTAAAGGCTGTAGCATTCAGAAAATCTCTGTACTTAAGTTCCAGTATCTCTGTTTCTGCACTGAATGATGAGACCCCTCGGTGTGAGTATGCAAAAAACAAAACATTTCAAGCACTTAACTCCTTTCTCCTCTCTCTTTTAAGGTATATGCAAGGACGTGGAATGTCTAATGTTGTTGAATAATGCACATCTGACTGGTCTGAGAGCTGCTGTGTTTAGGTGACTTTCAGCATCAAATGTTAATGGCATGTTTGCCCGTCACACGCGTGTCTTCGCTAAAAGTCAGTATTAGTCTGTTCATTCATTGTTATATTCTTTTGGTTTCCCTTTTTTTAAAACATCCCATCCTCTTTTTGCGTTCTCACATGATTATTTCTGTGGCTGTGGGTGATGTTGATATTCTGGGCTGTAGATGACATCAGCTATAAGCTGTTTGTGTGTTTGGTCTCTGGCCAAAGTGCTTGCCTCATAATTGTTTTAACTGTACCATATTTAGCCTCAGACATGGTTTGGCTGATTATGCACTGCTCATGTGCGCATGTGGGCCAGATTTTAAGGGACATGCTCGATTATTTTCTCTAAAGCAGTGTAAGGCAGCTCAATGTGATTGTTGTTTTAGAGGATCAGGGTTTGTAACGGATCGGGACAGACTGAGGCCCTTGGTACAGCAGTCACAGGGAGGCTTTTAGCTTTAAAAAGTTTTGGACAATAAAGTTTTTGTTATAATAGTTTCTTCTGCCTAAGTTTAATATGCAGAGATAATCATTAATAAGCCATATTGAGAAAGTTCAATTATTGTCTGCAAAGGTCTTCCTGATATCATATTCTTAATGTCGGTTGCACCACATGACACAAGTTTTTCAAATATTATCAAAGATTTTATCAATACTGCTTCACTGCTTTTCTAAGAAATACAGAAGATTATGCCAAACTATGAGTTGCATTTAAATTTGAATACATCTGGACAAAGAAGTCAGTATAGAATTGATAGACATGTAAATAATATGAGTCTTTATCAAATATATTACAATTCAAAAGTTTGAGGTCAGTAAGTTTTTTTTTGTTTGTTTCAGCAAAGTTGCATTAAATCAGTCAAAAGTAAAGTTTTTCTTCTTGTTTCTTTCAGATAAATCCGTTTCTTTTAACTTTCAGTTAATCAAATAAACATTAAAATCTTAAATCCTAAAAACAATGTCAGGCAGCAACTGTTTTCAGTACTGGTAATAATAATAATAAATGTTCCCTGAGCACCACATCATGTGACTCTATATTACTAATACTGAATACTACATTACTGCAGTAATGAAAATTCAGATTTGCCATCAATGATGATTTTAATATATATTTTTAAACTAATAAAAAAAAACTGTATTTTAACTGTATTTTGGATCAAATAAATGTCTTGGTGAGCATAAGTGACTTTTTCAGAAACATTTATAAAATACCTACCCCAAACAACTGAATGGTAGTCTATAACAAAACAGAAACTGTATATATTCTGTAAACTGTGCACACAAATAGTAACTGAAATGTAAACCTTTGAAAGAGAAAATATTTTAGTGCTGTAGAAAATACACACTTCACCTTTAAACGTACAACAGGTCTCCACCTTTTGGCATTTTAGATAAGACCTGATAAGGCCTTTATTGATCACTTGAAGGAAACTCCGAAAGAAGGAAATCTCGGCTCTGGGGGAATCAGATCTACACGTTTAACCAATGAGGAGGATCTGAAAATGTTAAATGCCATGATTATTTCACTGACCACCTGAAACCAGCTTGACTGAGTGTCCATTCTGTGCTGATGTGTGGTGAGAGTTATTAGGTTTACCCTGGCCTGCTGCTCAGAGACTGTGTGTTATTTCTGTGTTATCTCGGGGGTTCAGTTTGCAGCCTAGTGTTTGTGTTCCTGTGTGTGTGTGTGCAACAATTCATAGAATTATTGTAGAGCCCTTTGTAGCACTTAGTTGAAGATGTCTGCTGTGTTTCAAGCATCTGTGTGTGTGTGTGTGTGTGTGTGTGTGTGTGTTTGGATGACTCAGCAAGGTGTGTGTTCCGAGAAACCTGCACTTCTATTGTCTCTGGTGCTGCTGGCAGTGTGTGTGAAGCTACATGGATGAAGCACTGTTAGGATAGATGTGTTTTTGGATGGGATTCCCCAGGGTGGAGTACAGTCCTACTATTTTCCATCCCATATTGTGTGTGTGTGTGAGAGAGTGGGTGTCTGACTGGCATGTGTGTTCAAATACTTTTACATCTTCATACACCCATTGTGTAATATGTATTGTTTATTCATTTATGTATACTGTGGCAATAAAGTGATTTTATTAGACAGTTTAGCTTCTTATCTCTGTCAAGTGGACAGCACTGTGCGTGTGTGTGTGTGTGTGTGTGTGTGTGTGTGTATACTCATTTCCCCATTGCATAATACACCAGCAATAATTAAGAAGTTAGAAAATTGACCAGTCTCTGTCTTGTTGTAGTTTATTTGATTATAATGAGACACCCATATGTATTTCCAGTAAACTTTGTTTGCTTGAGTTGAATTTAGCCGAATTTGCATTCAAGTAGTCTCGGATTCTGTTCCTGTAGTCCATATGATGATGATGATGATGATGATGATGATGATGGTGGTGGTGGTGGTTGTTTTGATTCTTTACATCCCAGTAAGCTGATGCTTGTTGCTGTGGTGAGACGCAGTGTGTGTTTGAGAGGAGTGAGTGTGGTTACATCATCAGTGTCTTGCATAATGCACCGGCCTTACTTGCTCTCGCTGAGGAGGGTTATCTGTCCCCTGAGGCAGAGAGACAGCGTGAGAGACAGGGGGACTGAGACGGGGACTGGACAAAGAAAGACTTTTTGTTTGTTTGTTTGTTTGTAATGTTTTGATGTTTTGTTTTTAGTTTTGTTTATTGGCTTTTTTTCTGATTAGTTTTTGTTTCATCTATTGTTTCTTTTTTGTTTTTATTTTTATTTGATTTGTTTAAATTAATTGTATTATGTATTCAAATTATTGCTGGCATCTTATTTGAATTTATGTATACATTTAGTTGCATGATGATGATGATGAATAAGATGATGATGATTGTTACTATTATTATATTGTTACACTGCTTTGGCAATATCATGGTTGACAATCACACCAATAAAATACTTTAAAATGAAGAGACGGGGAAAACGGGGAACTGTGGTGGGGGCGAAAGAGAGATGTGGACAGTGAGAGACGGGGGACTGGGAGAGACAGACAGAGAGCCAGAGAACAGGACTGAAGGCAGGTGATGGAGAGATGGACACAGAGGTAGTAGACACTGGGGAGAGAGACTGATAGTGATTGTGAGCGAAAGACAAACAACAGGATGAGAGGAAGATGGATGGCTGTGGTGAGATCTGGACCCAAAACACTCTGCCCTGATAATTCAATCATTCCCGCCATTAATGAGATCTCTGGCTGCTGTGTGCATGTGTGTGTTTCTCCATCCATGGACAACGCTGATCCACACACACATACACACACAGCTGTAGATAAACACTGAATATCTAGACAGGCTGAATATCAGAGATGCTGCACTAATACAGTGTGATCAGGCACATACACACACATAGACGGCGGCGGCTGTAATCCAGGTGTGGTGTGAGTGAGGTGAGTGTTATGTAATGACAAGCAGAAGGACTTTAATCAGCTTGAGCAGATCCATTTAAGCATCTCTTAGATATGGAGCACAGCCGTCCTGCTGCTCACCACCACACCACCATCACATATAGACACGTCTGCCTGTGTGTGTGTGTGTGTGTGTGTGTGTGTGTGTGTGTGTGTGTGTGTTGTGTGTGTGTGTGTGTGTGTGTGTGTGTGTGTGTGTGTGTGTGTGTGTGTGTGTGTGTGTGTGTGTGTGTGTGTGTGTGTATGATGGTGACAGGCGGCATCTCTGCATGTCTCCCAGCCCTGTACATGTTTACCATTGGACACACACACACACACACACACACGCTGTGTCCTGTCCTCTGTCCCCTCTCTCCCACAAACACACACACAGGGTCCAAATGAACGCTCGGAAGTGCCAAATGTGAATAAAAATGGGGCATGGTTGAGTAAATAAAGATATTTACCAGTTATAAAGGAATGCAAGTGATGTGAAATGATGTAAAACACTTGTTAAAAACACATATTATGTATGTGTGTGTATGTTATGATTAGATTTTATTTTTATAAAATGTAAAAATTATATATATTTTATATATATATATAATATATATATATATATATATATATATATATAATATATGTAATAAACATAAATAAATAAAAAATATACTTTAAAAGGTGTATTAAAATTATATTAATTAAATGGGATTTTTTACACATATATATATATTTATAATGCATTTTATATATATATATATAATATATATATATATATATAATATATAATTATATATTATAGATATGCATTTATATTTTATAGTGATCAAATAAATCTTTAAAATACCTAATTGACCAGTAATAAATTGTAATTGTTGGCCAGTAAACTATCTCCGTTCATCTGCTATTAACAGATGAAACAACAACAAAGGCGTTTTGGGCCCTGGGCAAACACATACACACACTTCCATTCCTCTTGTACAAGTTTCTCTAGTCCAAGTTACAACTGTGTTACTCGGATAGAAACACTCGTATCCCTCTCTCAACCTTTCTCTCTCTCTCAGATTGTTCGCAGATGTGTGGCGTTCTTTCCCCCACTATCTAAAAATTAGAGAGGTAGAAGAATAGCAGGAAGAGAGGGAGAGCAGGACTGATGGAGGTGAAGGAAGGAGGGGTGAGGAATGGGGTGATGGAGATAAAGAAGAGGGAGTATTTTTGGCCCGTTTCACGTCACACAGACGCAAGTCAGACTGCCGTACACAAACAAAGATAAGGGAGGTGATTAAAGCGCTGTGGTCTGATGGGAGGGGGTCACGTGTGCGTGTGTGTGTGTGTGTGTGTGTGTGTGTGTGTACACTCGTACAGAGGCGTTGACAGTGTCACTGTTAACCATTTCAACGACCACTTTAACAGAACACCATGTGTGATTATTACAACTGAATTATTATTAATAACTGTTTTATTTGTGATTTTGCATGTCCAAATAACTTTTAGGGCCACTGTGATTAAATGTGATTAGATTTAAAAACAACATCTTTTTATAGCCATTGTCCTCACAGCCTGTAAAGTTCAGTGCACAAGAAATGACTCTTATGAGCATCTGCTTTGAATGAATCATTCAGAAAGACTCACAAACTCATGTATTATTGGTTTATATCAGTTTGACAAATCATTCGCTGAATTAACTCACTGAATTGTTCAAAGCGGTTACTGAATCAACATATGACTCAGTTACTGAAATGCAAGATATCTTTTCTTGGAGTGAGTTTCTAAATTAAGCAAATTTTGTCCTTAAAGTTCATGAAATGTTTTTGTAAAGATATTTGATTAAAAACATTGCTATGAAGTCTGCATGAAATATAAGTTCAGCCTGTCCTTTTTATAAATGCATTATTATTGATCTCATTTAGAATATCCATACATTTTTTTTCTTTTTTTTTACCTTGCAATTGTTTAACTAACTTGATTTTGCCATGAAATTTCAGATTTTTCTCTGGTGACATATGCTGTACTTCATCATTTAGCCCATTTAAACCCTGTCCCTTTCTT